>NC_059294.1:1697500-1702500 GCF_017591435.1 Portunus trituberculatus | reverse complement strand
AACACTGATATGATTGGCTTGGTTTTCGTGGATGTTTCTTTAGCTGGTGGCGCAGAATTCTTATCGAACTATTTCTGGAGTCTTGGAAATACCTTAAATATTTTAATAACTTTCATCAGTTATTGTTAAAAATAGTTGAGATAACACGACGAAACATGTTGAGATTACGGGCCCAGAGTCCTGTCTGTCATTGTTCTCCCTTCCACTTCATGCTGGCAGGAGGGAAGCTTTGTCTTTCTGGCCTGGGTAAGGAACGGATCGTGGTCAGGGGCACTTTGATACTCTTTATTGTGGTTCATTTCAGTGGGATCACTATCATGCAGTTTTCTTTTCCACATTGACAGTTTATTCTAGGTTTTAATTCTTTTGATATATTGACCATTTTTCCCGCCTAGTGCATGTGCATGCATGTTTTAGGTTAACAAAAGTATTTATTATATTAGTAGATGTACGTACTATTTGCTTAGTGTCTGTAATGTATTTTGTTTTATGGTTTACGATATACTGTAAGTAAAAGCGAGTTATTGGGTTTGTTTATTACTCACCGTGAGGTGTTTGAAGAGGTTTTGAGACCTTCACCGTCCTGAACTTGCCTTGTGTTTCATACAGTCAGTATCAAATTATTTTTGCAAATGTCAGACTAAGATAATAAGAATCTACATCATGCTTGGTACAGATTGATCAGCAGAAAAATAAATAGAAAGAATAAAAAGATTAATAAATAGAAAAAAAGGATAATTGACAAGTAAACTTCACTAGAAATTCAATTAATATATATTAGATGATGAAAACAGAAGAGGTGTCAGTGTAAATCAACAACAATCATGACGATTGGAAGACAGCAATATTACCGTGGAGCAAGAGAAAATACGTATATATTCAGAAGGATTAAACTGAAATCTATCCAGTTTAACTTCTCTAACAATTCCTTTCAATTTTCTGTCTTGCTTCACCTGCTGGGTTGCTACATAGTCTTACCTGTTTCCTCACACCTTTATCTTCCTGCTCTGTTTATCTCTCTTCCTCGCTGCTTCTGATCCGGATTTGCTTTTCCATGTATTCCATTTAGCAATCAGTCTTACTCCATATATTAGATTGCTGCTGTCTCAGAATGTTTACTGAAGTCGTTTTAATATCTATACCTGGCTTATCTTTCCTTCTCGTTACTTTTCATTGCACATGAAATTTGAACCGTTAGCCGAGGAGTATCGAGACAGACAGTGAAAACACCAAATGAGCTAGGTCGTACATTAAATAGGAAGCCTTTAACAATACCCAGGTCCTTTCGAGGAGATTATCAACTAGAACTTTTATTTTTCTAATTCTGTTGTTTAATTTTTGTAGCCCATGATCAGTTCCTGGTATAAGAGAAATAACGATAATGATGATAGCACAAGGTGAGGCGCTTTTGTCATTAGGTTAGTCTTGTTGAAATTATTATTACTTAGAGATCCCTAATGTTCAATAGGTTTTGTTCGCATAGTATGTTTCTGTTTAACGTTAACAAGTGAAAATAGCAAATGAAGATCTCAGCAGACATGAAAGAAGAATAATAATAACTAAATGACAAACAGTGATGAAAGATAACTAGATAATTTTCTTTCTGTTTAAATCTTTAACTGCAATACAGAGCAATTATCAGTACCGGAAGTAATACATGACGGAAGAGGATGAAAAATAATAGATTTTGGTTAGGTTAAAGACTGGAAATGGCTGTAAAATAAGCTAAGGTATCTCCTGAGTGATTAGTAATTAAGGAGATGGACCAAACAGCAGTTGAAGGATTTAATTAATGTAATACCGCTTGGTGAGTTGAATGAGATGCAGTATTCGCCCAATTAAGCATGTTATTTTTCTCACACGTATCTCTTAATTAAGGCACACTAATCATAGTGGAGGGCGAAGAACTTAACAAACAAGGAAGGACACTATCGCAAAAGAAAAACAACAGCAGAAAGCGTCTGAGAACTACCTTCAACTTTTTACGGCGGCGGTGGTGTATTAGTATAGGGAAGGAAGGAGAGGAAGGGGCGAGTCGATGGCTTCGGCAGTGAAAGGAGTTTTTTATGTTCATGTTTACTGTATCTAGGATCTTCTTTTCAGACTCCACAAAAATACGACTTCAAATATAGGGGACGGCTTGGAATGAAAGTCTGAATGTACTTGGCGCCTTCTTTTCATGTGTGTGTGTGTGTGTGTGTGTGTGTGTGTGTGTGTGTGTGTGTGTGTGTGTGTGTGTGTGTGTGTGAAGGAGGTTGGCTATCGAAGAGTAAAAGGAGTAAAATCGTGTTAAACTGCTGCTCTTCATAAAAAAAAAAAAAAATGCATTAGTTAAAACGCTTGCTAAATGTGCAGGTCAGAGAAACAGTAGATGTCTTAATGAAACACACACACACACACACACACACACACACACACACACACACACACACACACACACACACACACACACACACACACACACACACACACACACACACACACTCTCTCTCTCTCTCTCTCTCTCTCTCTCTCTCTCTCTCTCTCTCTCTCTCTCTCTCTCTCTCTCTCTCTCTCCGATCCCTCAGATGCCTCTACTGCACTGATATTTGGCGATAAGGAATAAAAGGCTTGTAACTATGATGACGTTAGCTCGTGACTACATATTTGTAAAGTGAGTGTTATATATTTCATTAATTGATATTATTGCTGTGGTAAGGTTCAATGTTGCCAAAACGAATATCGGTACCTTCCCAACTCTCTCTCTCTCTCTCTCTCTCTCTCTCTCTCTCTCTCTCTCTCTCTCTCTCTCTCTCTCTCTCTCTCTCGCTTCACCACTGACGTTATTTGTAATTCGCTGCCATCATTAGCGGCATTAAAGGGAAACACTCCGCCACATTATTCACAGCGTCCCCAAGCCACGCCTAATAAACCAGCGAGTCACAAATACGTTAGGCAGCGCTGACTCTAGTAATAATCATGTAGTGCACGTAGTTAGAAATTTGCCACCACGGATGCAGTACACTCACTCCCCATACTCCCCATAAGGTGTATAGATGTGTGTGAGTGTGTGTGTGTCTGTGTGTGTGTGTGTGGAATCTCTAATGCTTTAAGCTATACTGAGGGCAATTGTCAATGATACTGTTATGAATATAGGAACGCCAGGTAGATAGCAATGCTGCTCTTCTGGATTACTTTTATTTTTTCTTTCCCTTCAACAAATTAAAGTGAAAATGGCTATATATTTTATTTATCAATTTATTTCCCCTCCTGCCCTTTTCATTAGTTACCTATTCTATTCGGCCCGGGGAGCAAAATGTCACACAAAATTTCCAAATGCAATAGATATTAAGGATTTCATACGTAATATTCTGAGTTCCACAATTGAAACCATGCAAAGGTATACAGAACATTGAGACTCTAACTAATAACATGTATGATGATTCGCTGTTAAACTACACATGTGAGCTACCGCCAGGAGGAATCATTGGCCTGTGTCATTGCAAAACGTGAAAGATAAAAAATGAAAAAAGAAAACTTATAGAAGAAAAGTTAAAATCAAGATGAGGAAAGTCGTCAGAAACATAAAGGCGTACGAAGACTGAAGAAATGTATTTTGGTGGTTTGAAAGAGGTTTGAGATCGGTCCATTATCCTCCATGTTTGAGAGCAAATAGCAGCGGCCGCGTGGGGGTCAATAACCCTTCAGCTATTTCATATATTCTTACGTGCTGCAGTGTTCTGTCGCGGTCTCCTACTGCCTCTAAATTCCTTCGCAAAAGCTTCTTCCATCTCTCTCTCTCTCTCTCTCTCTCTCTCTCTCTCTCTCTCTCTCTCTCTCTCTCTCTCTCTCTCTCTCTCTCTCTCTCTCTCTCTCTCCTCTCTCTCTCTCTTTTCTAGTCTCACTCATCTCTTTCATTCGTCTCCCATTCTGCTATCACTCTTCCCATCCCAGCTCCTACTCGTCCTCTGATCTCCTACTCGTCCCTTCCATCTTCTACTCGTCTCTTACATCTTTTACTAGTCTTTCCCATCTCTTACTCGTCCCTCCTTTTTCCTACTTGTCCCCTCCATCATCTACTTGTCTCTCCCATCTCCTATTCGTCCCTTCCATCTTCTACCCGTTTCTACCATTTCCTACTCGTCCTGTTTCCGATCCTCCCTTTCATCTTCCACTCGGTCCTCCTCATCTACCCGTCCCTCTTATCTCCTACTCGTGCCTCCCATCTCCTACCTGTCCATTCCATCTCTTACTCGTCTCATTCCGTTTCCGCTCCTTCTCCCACTCTCTCTCCTTCCTCCCATCTTGTTTCCTCTCGTACTCGTCCTCCTCCCAATCCTTCCTACTATCCATCCTCCTTCCGCTCGTCCCGTCCACCATCTCGACCGTATGAATCACCTTTATTTTGTTGGTACTTCTTATTGAAGGTATCTTTTTATGTAAAATGGACGCTGCCGCAGGGCAAGAAAAAGGAAGTAAAAGAAAGACCCCAAAAGAGAATAGCCAGATCTTTTGTAACATTCAGAGCAATATAGAACTGTAGTTTGCATGGAGATACTGAGAGAAAAGAGAGAATAAGAGTTTTTTTTCGCATTTTCAAGGATACAATATTGAATAACATACTTAGGTACAAATCTATATGCCTGGAAAGTAATAAGGGCTTATGGGGAAAATATATTGAAGTATTGAAAGGGTTAAGAATGTTCATAGCATTATTGTTTTTATGAATATCACTATTGTATGTTATTATTCAATGGTATTTTTTTTTTCTTCTTGATTGCTTGAGAATATTTTTGATTAATCTTGTCTATTTTCCTTCTAGTAATAATAATATGACTGTCACTAATGCATGTATTCGTTGTTACTTTTTGTTTTAGACTGAGAATATAATTAATCGTGTTTATCTTCCTTGCACGGCATAAACATCAGGGTCAAGGAGAAGCTCACTAAATATAAGGATTGAAAATAACACCGAATAAAGACGTCAAACATTCTTAAAGATTGTTAAAGAATAAGAAGTT
>NC_059294.1:1652500-1690000 GCF_017591435.1 Portunus trituberculatus | reverse complement strand
ATTATTATTATTATTATTATTATTATTATTATTATTATTATTATTATTATTATTAGTAGTAGTAGTAGTAGTAGTAGTAGTAGTAGTAGTAGTAGCAGTAGTAGTTTGTTGTTAATGTTGAGTGCTTTCCTAAAACCATAATAATAGTATCCACACCAAGGGCAGTGTTCCAAATTGGCCTCAAAGCGAGCAGGAGGTAATGAGGTGTTCCGAGTTAGTAGAGTTCTCGTCCCTCCCTCTCCCTCCCTCCTTTCCTCACTTCCTCTCTCCTTGCCTTCCTCCCTCCATCCCTCCAGGCCAACCATTAGCTCCCAAACAAAATCTAACAACTACAGCTGCAGTTAAAAAGGCAAAGTTATCATTGCTAAAGTAAACTATGTCTGTTTGTCTGTCTGTGTTTGTTTATTGCTCTGTTTTCAATCTGTGCAGAATGTTTGGCGTCACGGGAATCATGTTTGTTTGTCTGTTTGATTGTTTGTTTATCTTTTGTTTTCAGTCTTTGCATGAATAGTGTGATGTTACAGGGATTATGTCTGCCCGTCTGTTTGCAAATGTTTGTCTGTTTGTTTTCAATATTTGCACGCAGTATTTGGAGTTGCAGGAATTTCTTTTGTCTGTCTCTCTGTCCGTCTGTTTGCCTGTTTGCCTGTTTGCCTGTTCGTCTCTCTGTTTTCAATCTTAGTTCGCAGTGTTTGGTGTCCCTGAATTCCTGCTCTCCATTCTCTGCGTCCATTTCCTCCCATTGTTTGCGCCTCTACGCTGCCAGCTTTCGACCTCAATTTCCTACGAGTGTAAATAATATTTCTCTCTTCCCCCTCCCGTCGCCAGCCACTCTTCCCTAGACACGAGCGTCGACCCTGAAACTCCTTTATTAAATTTTGCTGCTCGTCACAATTCCACTCATTTTCTCCCCCACACCTCTTGTTTTTCCTCTTTCCTGTCCGCCACTTACCTGTTTCCCTTCTCTCTCTCTCTCTCTCTCTCTCTCTCTCTCTCTGGTTTGTTCCTACTCTGCTTTCCTTTTCTTTTCTTGCTTTACTCAATTTCATTTCGTCGTTTTCTCTCTTTAACACTTATTCCTACTCTCCTCTTCCTATTTGTATGTTTCTCAACTTGTTTTTCCTTCCATTTCACTCCTTCCATCATCTGAACCGTTTATTTATTTCTCCTATCTTACTTCTATTTTTCATGTTCCCCTCAACACTTACTGGTAAACTCTTATTCTTATTTACATGCTCCCAACTTGAATTTTCCTTCTTATTTTAATTTTCCTGTGTTTAAACTTTTTTTTCTCCTTTTTTTCCTACCTTTTTTATATTTTGTATTTTTCCCCCACACGTACTACTCCTTGTTTCCATATTCTTTTCCTTCCCATGGCGTAACCTGCTTTCTTTCTTGTTCTTTCCTCCTCACTCACTCACAATTGCCTGTTATGTGTTAGTACTTATCCTCGTCATTCGTGTGGTTCATTGCCTTCTCCATCTCATTTACTGACCTGTGTCTCTCGCTTCGCTCTCTATACCACTTCGTTTCTGTTCTTACGCTTTCAGATCGAAGGATGAGAGAGAGAGAGAGAGAGAGAGAGAGAGAGAGAGAGAGAGAGAGAGAGAGAGAGGTTCGTATTTATTTGAGGAAGGTACAGATCCTCAGACAACCAAAATATATAAAAAAGGAAAAGAAAAAAGAAAAAGGGCCGATACATTACATAGATCTATTTTATTTAGTTGGCAGGGAAAACCATTAACAAATAAAAAAAAAAAAATGAAAGAAGAAAAAAAATCACGAAAGCAAAGGACACATACAGAGAGAGAGAGAGAGAGAGAGAGAGAGAGAGAGAGAGAGAGAGAGAGAGAGAGAGAGAGAGAGAGAGAGAGATCCAACAATATATTTCATGAGATATATTTGAGTTAGTGAGGGAAACCATAGACCAAAAAAAAAAAATAAATAAATAAAGCTGAAACAGAAAAAAAAACACACACAAAAAGAAAAAGAGACAAAACAAATGAATACACGACCAATGAAAAAAGAAGAAAAAAAATAGAGAAAAAAAATAGAGGCCAGTATATTCCACAAATCTATTTTAGTTAGTGAGGGAAAACTATTAACAAAAAACAGCCCAAAGAGGGGAAGGAGGAAAGAAACTTGTATTCACTCTAGGTAACGAGGCCACTGAGTGTGTAAAGTGTCCCCTGCACCTCACACACACACACACACACACACACACACACACACACACACACACACACACACACACACACACACACACACACACACACACACACACACACACACACACACCAGAGCCTCGCAGTACACTTGGGGTCCGCAGCGAGTTCGGTGGAAGGCAGTTCTTTCTTACTTACTTACACTTGTGACATTTATGGCTCTCTTTTTCCTGCGTTCTCATCTCCTTCCTCTCTCTCTCTCTCTCTCTCTCTCTCTCTCTCTCTCTCTCTCTCTCTCTCTCTCTCTTGTGCTTGATCTTCCTTGTTTTAAGTTCAATTTTCTTTTTTTTCGTGTTCTTTCTTTTCTTTTCCTGCTTCGTCGGTTTCCTTTTTATTCTGTTTTATTTTTATTTCTTTTTTGCTTTTTCTTGTTCGTTTCTAGACTGTTTTTTTGGTTGTTTGTTTCTGTCTGCCTGCCTGTTTTAATTTGTTTTGTTTTTTGTTTTGTTTTGTTCTGTTCTATTAAGTTGTGTTGTGTTGTGTTCTCTCTCTCTTTTCTCTCTCTCTCTCTCTCTCTCTCTCTCTCTCTCTCTCTCTCTCTCTCTCTCTCTCTCTCTCTCTCTCTCTCTCTCTAACTCAATTCTCTCCTTCATATTCAAAACTCCTTCAACATTCATTCCACACTGCTCTACTCTATAAACTCTCTCTCTCTCTCTCTCTCTCTCTCTCTCTCTCTCTCTCTCTCTCTCTCTCTCTCTCTCTCTCTCTCTCTCTCTCTCTCTCTCTCTCTCTCTCTCTCTCTCTCTCTCTCTCTCTCCTCCTTCGTTCATTGCATCCTCCTTTCCTTCCCTCTTCCTCCTCCCTCTGCGCCTCCTTCCGTCTCCCCTCTTGGACACTAAAGGAGACGAAATTGTCGGGGATAAAATATAGCAGTAGATGGTAAGGGCGCGTCTGGTCTTTGGGGATTGTGAGGTTGGTGGTGGTGGTGGTGGTGGTGGTGGTGGTGATACTGATGGTAATACTGACGGTGGTGGCTGGAAGGGAAGAGGGTTAATTGTGGTGATGGTGGTAGCTGTAGTGATTATGGTGGTGATGTTGGTGGTGGTTAGTTGAATTAGTATTGTGGTGATGTTGATGTTGTATTTTGGTAGTTGTTGTGGTAATGGTGGTGGGGATGGTTGTGATGGCGGTTGTGGTGATGGTAGGTGTTTTAATAGTGGTGGTGGTGGTGGTGGTGGTGGTTAGCTTTGGGGAGTGGCATATAAGTGAGCCTTTTATTTTTATTAATTCTATGTCGCTCTTGGTCAGTTTGCCTCCCTTACATTAAAAAAAAAAGAGCTGTGGTTATAATGGTGGTGGATGCAGTGATGGTTACCGCACTAATGAACGCTGACAATAACACAATAAACAATACATAAGTGAGTCTATTATCAAAGTTTCCGTATTAACTAAACAAAATTCAAACTTTAGTACAAACTTCTGGTAACTTCTTATTTTTTGCGTTTCCTTCTCCTCCCCTGTTTCTTTTTCATCCTCCCCGCTCTCCTCCTCCTCCTCTTCCTCTTCCTTTTCCTTTTCCTCTTCTTCTTCCTCTTTCTCTTCCTCTTCCTGCTCCTCCTCCTCCATGTCCTCTTTCTTTTCCCTCCTAATCATCTTTCTTCTCTCCTTCCTCCTTCTCCCCCTTCCTCTCCTCCTTCTCCTCCTCCTCCTTTTCATTTTCTTCCATGTCCTCTTTCTCTTCCCTAATCATCTTCATTCTCTCCATCCTCCTCCTCCTCCTCCTCCTCCTCCTCCTCCTCCTCCTCCTCCTCCTCCTCCTCCTCCTCTTCCTCCTCTAGCTCCTCCTCCTCCTCCTCCTCCTCCTCCTCCTCCTCCTCCTCCTCCTCCTCCTCCTCCTCCTCCTCCTCCTCCTCCTCCTCCTCCTCCTCCTCCTCCTCCTCCTCCTCCTCCTCCTCCTCCTCCTCCTCCTCCTCCTCCTCCTCCTCCTCGTTCTCTTTCTGGTTAGGGTGTGACTTGTGAGCTGTTGTGTGTCAGCGCCTTAATAAATGTCTTCTTCTTCTTCTTCTTCTTCTTCTTCTTCTTCTTCTTCTTCTTCTTCTTCTTCTTCTTCTTCTTCTTCTTCTTTATGTTATTGTTGTTTGTTGTTGTTGTTGTTGTTGTTGTTGTTGTTGTTGTTGTTGTTGTTGTGTTGTTGTTGTTGTTGTTGTTGTTGTGGTTGTTGTTGTTTTTGTGTTGTTCCTCTTTTTTTCTTTATCCTCCTCCTCCTCCTCCTCCTCCTCCTCCTCCTCCGCACTTTCCTTCATTTTTTGTCTTTCCTCCAAATTCTTTTTCTGTGTTCTTTTCATTCTTACTCTTTTTTCCCTCTTAATTTTCTTCTTCCACCTTCTTCTCCTCTTTCTCCTTCTCTCTCTTTTTGTCAGTTTTTTTTTTTTTTTTAATTCTAGTTCTCCTCCTCATCCTCCACCTCTTCCTCTTCAGCTTCTATTTATTAATGAATGTCTGTGAAGAACTGGATAATTCACTGCTCAATCCGGGAGAGAGAGAGAGAGAGAGAGAGAGAGAGAGAGAGAGAGAGAGAGAGAGAGAGAGAGAGAGAATGTACATCATTAAACGTTTTTAAGACTGAGCTTCTCTGACTTTTGCAGATAATTCAGTACCTGAGGAATCAGTTTTTTTTCTTTCTCTTTCTCTTTATTTATTCTCTTTTTTATCTTCCCTCTCTTCCCTACAGTCAGACTTAATTGTGGCCGTTATTAAGGTTCTTCCTGACAGTGTTATCTTTCCCTACCGATCCTTAACCTCAGGAAGGCTTATGGTCCCAATGGAGGCCTTTCTATTGTCTTTACAAATTAGGTTTCCTCGTCTACATATCAGTCCATCAAAGTTCGGTGTTCTTTCCTGCTGTAGGTTTGCTTACCCTCCTCGTCTTCTCGCTTAGAAGAATATAAGAACATAAGAACTTTTACTTTTTGTCTTTTTGAAGGGTGAAGTTTTTTTTTCCCAGTAGAAGTTTTATAAATCTCCAGTGTTTCTTCCTGTTGAAGACTTGCTTACCCTGCCTCACCTTCTCGCGTGGAAGAGTATAAAAAAAAAACTTAAAAATGTAATCCCTCAGGCCACTAACCTATAACTTTTACTTCCTGCCTTTCTAAAGCTTTTCACGTTTTTTTTTTACTTTTTCAGGAGATAGTCTCAAATCTTTCACCAAACACTGAATCTGAATTTTAGATTAAGGGATCCAGCGACGTGACCTCTGATTTGTTTTCTTCCAAATGAATGTTTATTCTCTCCCCGTGGTTATTAAGATATGTTTATTGTTATCGTAGGCATCATAATCCTTGTATTGAGTTTAGCATTATTCTCCACTATCCCTACAAGTGCGTAAGAATTCAAGAATATATAACCATAAGGAAACGTGCAAATCGTCCTTTAATCAAACATACCTACTACCTACTAGTACTTTCCTCCACTCACTTGTCATCCCTACCTATACCTTTATCTTATTTTCTATTTATTCATTTGCATCGAACTTCCATCTCGCTTCTAATGTTAACGTTATGTAGCATGAAAATTTGTACTCCTTTTCAGACCACTAACGTAACCAATGATATATTCTTCATATACTTCAATCTGATCGATACTTTCTGTGCGCCTCTCTCATAAATATAAACTTGAAAGGCTTTATCTTTTTTCACAAGAGACATTACGCGTTCCTTGGATGTTTTTAGTCCGATTGCAATTCATTAACTGTCTATATCATCCCTGCGTTCTTTGTCATTTGTGGTAGTCAATCGGTATTCTGCTAGACTGTCGCTGCTTGTCTCCTTAACTTACCAGTGATAGAGTTTTCTGATCCGTTCAATCACCGCAGTCTTCCTATTATTTATCTGTGACCTTCTCATTCCTGATGACTCCCTTCATCTATTTGGTACTCCATCAATGTTAATGAAATGATTCACCAGAAATGCTATTCCCGTACATGTCTACTCTTCTCGCATAAATCTCTATTCGTGGTCGCTGTCTCTAATATGCCTTTTCCTGGTGTTTCCGTCTTGTGCCATTCTTTCGCTTATTCTTTTGTCTTTCATGTTTTCTTTAATATCTTCTTCCTACTTTTCTTCGCATTCCTGGTTTATGCGCGAACACATGCGAGTGTATGCGCAGGAAATTTTCGTCGCTTTTCGTCTTATCAACTCCTCTCCTCGGATTGACTATCTTCAGCATGTTTCTCACCGCCACAATGTTGCATCTCTTGCTATCTTCTTGGGCTATTTTCATGCTAACTGCTCTTCTGATCTTGCTAACTGCATGCCTCCTCTCTTCCTGCGTCCTCGCTGGACAAGACTTTCTTATTCCTCAACCCTATTCTGTCCACTTCCTAACGCAAAAGTTAACCAGTACTCTCAATCATTCATCCCTTTCTCTGGTAAACTCTGGAACTCTGTCTACTTCTTTATATCCATTTACCAACGACCTGAATTCATTCTAGAGGGAAATTGCAAGACATTTATCCCAGTATATTGGCTAACTCTCTTGACCCTGTTTGCTCTCGCCGCATTGTTCTCGCAGCATCACTCTCAGCATTGCTCTCGTGGCATTGGTCTTGCTTATCGTTGCACCGTCATCTACGTTGCTCATACCGTATTCTTAAAGTGTTTCGTTATCGTTATTACTATCAATATTATTAGTACCAGTAATATAGTTATACAGTTGTATACTATAGGACTTTTACTATATCTTATACTTTAACTTTACTACGTATTACGTCTACTACTACTACTACTACTACTACTACTACTACTACTACTACTACTACTACTACTACTACTACTACTACTACTACTACTACTACTACTACTACTACTACTACTACTACAGTAGTTCTTTTATTGCTATAGATCAATGAATGAATAAATAAATAGATATATGAGTATACTAGAAATGTATCATGAGTAAATGATTAATAAACAAATGATATTAATAATTTAGCAGATCGATGATAAACAGGATAGA
The DNA here is from genome assembly GCF_017591435.1 of Portunus trituberculatus. Taxonomy (NCBI): domain Eukaryota; kingdom Metazoa; phylum Arthropoda; class Malacostraca; order Decapoda; family Portunidae; genus Portunus; species Portunus trituberculatus. The sequence continues at coordinate 1,682,822 of NC_059294.1, read as the reverse complement.
TAGACAGATAGATGAGTAAATGATTAAAATGTAGACACTTTCAGATCTAGATTATCTGCGCTTCTTTCAATGATACTTAACTAAATTCTTTGTGTGTGTGATGCTTAACTCTTTCGAGCATTGCTACTTAAGACACCATAAAATTATGATGTGTGTGTGTGTGTGTGTGTGTGTGTGTGTGTGTGTGTGTGTGTGTGTGTGTGTGTGTGTGTGTGTGTGTGTGTGTGTGTGTGTGTGTGTGTGTGTGTGTGTGTGTGTGTGTGTGTGTGTGTGTGTGTGTGTGTGTGTGTGTGTGTGTGTGTGCTGAAAGCCAATTGCTTTTTACTTCTTTTCAAAACTTTATCTCTTTCCTCTAAAGCTTTCGCCAATCTTCTCGTGTAAAGATGACAAGAAGGCAAACTTTCACTTCCTGCTCGGCCACCTTGGCGTCTGATGGGGATGAATTGTGGTGAGGCATCTCTGTCCTGAGTTTTTACTTGACCTACACCAAAGACGACTTGTGTGTGTGGTTGTAGCTACATTAGTAAACAGTCAGCAAAGTGAAAGTTATATGAATCTTGAAGTGTTTTCTTAGTACTTCACGAATTTTTCTTTTTTTGTAAGATATTAAATTTATGATAGTGTAATTCCAGTTTTCTTGCACTTCTTGGGACTTGAACTGTTTCAAATGAGGGGAATAAAAAAAAAAAAAAGATCATTGGCCAACTTTAGTTTTTATTTCCTTTTCCATATACTTTTGTATCTGATCTCTGTATGTGTGTTTACATTGTTTTGATTATTTATCTGTTCATTTATTCATTTACTTCTACAATTACTTGTCGTTTTTATGAGCAGCAAGTTGAGCCTTTTCTTGGTCTTTATGCCCTCTTTCATCTGCCGTCCTAACAACTTTCGTTAACATATTATAAAAGAATAAAATTATTACGTTTATTTCCATGTTACACTTTCATACGGTGGTCAAAATGATGTGCTAGGTATAGTTTCCCCATCCAAACCACTGTTTATTCGATACGTTGACATTTGATGATCTTTGTAACGAAACCAGGAAGCTGTAACTTTGAAAACCTCAGAGAATGTTTTGGCTTTGAGCTGATGTGTCTAGGTTACGCTGATCAAATGCTGCAAGTTGTTTTTCTTCTTCATAACTCATCGATACATCTATTAGTTTACGATTAGCTTACCTATTAATTTACAACTCATCTATCTGTTATTTACTTTACATCTCACCTATCTATTATATGTACTTTACAATTCAGCTATCTATTATTTACTTTGCAACTCACCTCAGCCATTTGTTTACTTTACGATTCATCAATCTGTTAAACTCACCTTTTAATTACCTGCGTTACAACTCACCTATCTATTTTTCACTTTCCAGCTTACAGAACGAGACTGGCTTGGAAAATATAAAGAAAAGAAAAAAAAAGATGGACAAAACAAGACGAATAAGTAAGTTAGTCTCTGTATTTTATATTTGTATTTTGACATTTTATTTATGTAACTTTTTATGTGAGGTAATAACTGAAACTCCTTTGTATTTTTGTCATCTTTATTGCATCAACTAGTAATTCAATATATGTTAGCTAGATATTCGCGGATAGAAGACTGCATAAAAGCTTAAAGGAAAAAAATAAAAATAAAAGATGACTAAGAAAGAATCATCATTTTAAAAGTAGTAGTTGTAATTGTATCGCATTTTCACCTTTATTTATTCAATTACTTATTTTTTCTTTTACTAATTTATCGTTCAATATCTACCACCTTAATCGTGAGTATTGATAAATATGACCTACGCGTTAAAGCACATTATTGAATATAGTCTTTCTTTTATATTTGGCCATTTTATTCTGCTAACTATACTCGTCCAATACGCAACAATATAAGCATGAGTGTTGACGGATACTATTTACAAGTTGCACATTGTAGAAAGGAGTGTTTACTTTGCGCTGTCTGTTCGCTTTTATGAACAGCCGCCACATACCAACCACCAGCACTAGAGCCTCTTCTATTATTGCTACCAGTGTGTAAAATTTAGTGTTTGATTCTCTCTCTCTCTCTCTCTCTCTCTCTCTCTCTCTCTCTCTCTCTCTCTCTCTCTCTCTCTCTCTCTCTCTCTCTCTCTCTCTCTCTCTCTCTCTCTCTCTCTCTTGATAGACAAATAGATAGATAGATAGATGGGTAATTAACTATATAGACAGTTGGATTGACAAATATATAGATAAATAAGGAGATAAGTAGATGAATATATAGAGTGATAGTCAAACAAGTCGACAGATATGTTGATCGATAAATGAATATAAGGTTGAATAGATAAACGCATCAATAGATAGATAAATAGATTGATAGACAGAAAGATGAATAGATGGATAGAAACGGTGAACGGTAAAACTATTCGTAAGTCGAAAGCATATCATATTAATCGATCCGCATGAAAACAATATCATATCCACTCACTCCATATTTGATTCTTCTCTTGAATTGATCTGATAAATATAGAGTTGCATAGATAGATAGATAGATAGATAGATAGATAGATAGATAGACTAGACATTTTGAAGTTCACTACCAGACATGTTTTCTTATATCACCTATAATTTGTAGTTCTTAAGCGTGCTGCGGTCTTTTGAATAGTTGTATAGCTTGAATAACACAAATCTAACCTTCTACTCTCTTTTTTCTTTTTCGCTCTGTGTTCCTGCAAACTTTTTTTTTTTTTGCCTTTTTACAATGCCCTCAGTGTCCACAAAAGGCAACAACAAGGAGGAATGGCTACTGGCAAGAGATAATACGTACATACTCCTTTTATGGTGAAACTGATGATGCTTCTATTGATATTTTCACTAGTGTATGGGAGACTTTGTGATGAATTAATGAATAGGGATGACAGGTGGAGATATTTATGGGCATGTTTTATACAGGGACAGCCACGTGTAGGCCTATTGTCTTCCTGTGGCGCACTTGTTTTATGATCTGTTATCTCTTGGGGTTCGACTGCATTTCTTATGTGTTTATCCCTTCTAGGTAGTAATGCATTAATGAATAGATTGACGAGGGGTGAACAAGGAAAGAAAAGGGATCAAAGAAAGAAATAAAGAGATAGGAAGAGGAATGAAGGAAAGAAGAAAGAAAGAGAGAAAGAAAGAAAGAAAGCGGAAAAATATCATATGCAAAAAGAGATGTAAATCAAGTCCATATCGCCAGTACGTGACAACTTGGTGAATTCTTCCAATTTAACACCTGATCTTAGTGTCTCATTTACGATATGTATAGTTCTCTCTCTCTCTCTCTCTCTCTCTCTCTCTCTCTCTCTCTCTCTCTCTCTCTCTCTCTCTCTCTCTCTCTCTCTCTCTCTCTCTCTCTGAGTATCCCAGTAAAGTAATGAATTGCTCTTACATTATTGATTGTGGCAAACATTAGTCCTAGAAGAAACTCCCTGTTAAATCTTTAATGACGTTTGTTTAAAGTCTGACATAAGATTTTTAAAGGTTTTCTTTAAATTCAAGTGTCCCAGTAAGCCTTTTAAGTGCCTCTTCCACTACCTAACGATTTTTTTTTTTTTTAAACTATGGTGACTATTATTCCCAAGGTGAAAGTCCTGGAAATTTTTTTAATGATGTGTTTGTGAATTTTGACATCAGATTTTAAACAATATTAGGTTTTCATGGGATGTCAATATCGTGGCGCTGTAATGTAAGCAATAATTTTCTACATAAAAGACCACTAATAATATCAGACTAGTGGTGGACTTCCTGAGAGAAAACACCCAGGAAACGCGTCGTCAGCTTCCTGTCATCGTTAAAGTCCCGTACTAAAAACTGAATGGCGATCAAAACTTTTAAACAACACCAAAGACAGTGATGGCGGGAAAGTTATGAGGCAGTCTCTTCTAAACAATTTTTAGCTACGACAAGGAGAGCATGAGTCAGTGAAAGTGAAGCTACGAGTAAGGAGAGACATATGAAAAGGCGATGGCCCCGGTAACCTCAGTGTCTTGGTGTCTGGGACGATGGTGTGCTGAGGGGTGCCTGTGTCAACAGCTGGAGTGCTCTTAGAGTGGTGTTTGAGGAGCTGATGGAGGAGGCTGATGAAGAACGAACGGAGAGAGAGAGAGAGAGAGAGAGAGAGAGAGAGAGAGAGAGAGAGAGAGAGAGAGAGAGAGAGAGAGAGAGAGAGAGAGAGAGAGAGAGAGAGAGAGAGAGAGAGAGAGAGAGAGAGAGAGAGAGAGAGAGAGAGACTAGTTTAATATATATATATATATATATATATATATATATATATATATATATATATATATATATATATATATATATATATATATATATATATATATTATGTGTTTTTATTTGTATTTTCATGTGATTTATGCTGAGTGTGAAGAAATTCCTTAGAAGGGCAAAAAACAGCAAGTGATAATGAGAAAAAGGTATCGTCAGTTGTGTCTGGGCTGCCAGAGTATATTCAGAGACTCGGTGTGTTTGGTGCTCTACCGAATAAGTTTAAAAAGAGAGTCATGCTGTGGCTGGAGAGCGGCTAGTGTCTCTTCTAAGGATCCTCAAGAGTTGGATTACCTACTTGATGAAACTGGAAAGCTACAGCTCTACCTCACCAGCTAATTCAATTGAGGCGTGCATCCCTCGCTGTCTTGGATGGAGAATTCAGTCACCGAAGCAAGATATTTTCCATTTGTAAAGACTGATGATACCACTATAATGTCGGATTTGTCAATGTTAACTCCCTAGTGTTCTCAATGATCGCGTATATAACAATATTAAACTACTTAATTGACGAATCAAATTTATTGAAAATGTTGGTCTTCATGGTTTGCAATGATAATAATGTGAAGGTCCACTAGAAAAGTTTAATCTCAAGAATACTCTGACATCTTCATCAAACTTACTCCTGTCGATCATTCATCCCAACAAGGACTCTCTATACTAGGAGGACGGTCCACTTAATATTAACTTTTTGCTCTCGCCGTAACGGTGGTGTTTCCAGAGGCCAGAGGTAAGTAAACATTACGCCCGCTCGCATAAGTTTACCGTTATTCGCATAATTTGAAAGATGATTTTCTTCAGTTATCATGCCAACAAGCTTTCCTGTACTTGTTTTGACTACGGAAAGAGTAGATTTATTCACTAGATTTTCGTTTGATAGAGTGAGTGTAGTACTTACACGTATTCCCTTCAGTAACTAAAGCTGTAGGTACTACAGTCACCCAGAAATGACGGTAACCGCCTCTTAGCAGCCAAGTGTCCTTAAAGCAGCACCATCACTACCACTAACAAGCGGCACCACTATCAGTAGCAGGAGGGACAACCACCACCAGCAGAGGAAGAAAAAAGAAAACCAACACCATTGCCAATAGAGGAAGAAGTAGCATCTCCATCACTAGTAGAGGAAGAAGCCCCACTCTCACCACTATTCCCATCAGAGGAATACCAAGCAGCATCACCAGCCCTAGCAGAGAAGAAGAAGAAGCAGCAACAGTATCATCACCACCAGTAGAGGAACAAACAGCACCGAAGTGATCCTGACAACTTCAAGTACCACCAGACTGACGTGAGCAGGCAACGCTTGGAAGGATAGGCTGAGATAGGTTAATGAGAATAGGATATGGTTTGCTAGATGGTCCATGCACTTATCAGGATCAGGAGGAAGAGGAGGAGGAAGAAGGAGCACCACCACGGAAACCAACAGAGGAGGAAGAAGAGGATGAAGAATCGCCACCACCACCACGTAAGGAAGAAGATGCAACACCACCACCATCAGACGAAGAAGAATCAACGCCAGAAGAAAAAGAAGAAAAAGAAGATGATGATGATGATGATGATGATGATGATGATGATGAACAACAACAAGAATAACAACAATAACAGCAAGAAAAAGAAAAAGAACCACCATGAGCAGAAGAAAAAGAGCCATCATCATCATCATCATCATCATCATCATCATCGTCGTCATCATCATAATCACCATCATCATCAGAAGGAGAATAATGATAGGAAGCACTAGAAGCAGTAGATTAAGAAGAAGAAGAAGAAGAAGAAGAAGGAGAAGAAGAAGAAGATGTAGATGAAGAAAGTCTCCGAACCGTGTTATAGGACTGTTAATCTCTTCAGTACTGGGACGAATTTTTACCATGAGTTTTAAGTACGATTAGAGGTCAGACGATCAATGGCCACAGTCTTTACTATTTTAATCCACCACATGAGTTTCTGAAGCTGTATAAAATCGCCAAATAGTCACCAGAATGAATATGAAAAACAACGTCATGGTACTGAAGGACATACTTCGTAGAAATATGAACAAAATTTTAATTGACGTCATAACCATCCTGTCCTTGTGTTATTTGAAAGTCAATTAACAGCATAACGGGTTAACCCATTCAGTACTAGGACGCATTATTTACCATGAGTTTTGGGTATGATTAGACGATTTTATTTACATTAGAAAGGGTCTATGGAGGTCAGAAGAAATTTTTACTATTTTAATCCCACACATAAAGTTTCTGAAGCTATATAAAATCACCAAATAGTAAGCAGAATGAATATGAAAACGAGTCATGCTACTAAAGGGGTTAATACAAATTGTTGGACAGCATTCCCTCACCAGCGCTCTGTAGCAGACGCAAATTATTGACAGATAAAGTAAATATTATACTCTCGAGGAAACATGTCTCTGAATGCAATTAGAAATAATCAGGAATCAAACCAGAATCAGTATCACACAGCCGTCCTTGTCTATTTCTTTTCATATTATTGACGTTAGCAATCCTCTTTCTGCCCAAATTTAAGCCACACAAAGTCTCCTGGATTTGATTTCATCCTCCCGCTCTCCCTTAGTTCTCCAAAAGTGATTGTCAAAACTTTCACGCGTCGTGGTTCGAGATCAAGTTTGGACGGAGTTGGCAGCCCGTGACGAGAAAGCCCATCAATGGTATGGCGAGAGTGTTCTTGTTAGAGGATCGTGTTTGCATAGAGATGATCACAGAGGATGAATCGTCACTATGCATGCTCTGAACTACTGTAGACATCTGTTGACAAATGTATAATAGAAAAGACATAGGACGCTGATTGATCTTATCTTAGTTGATCTTATTCTTTCTGTAAAAAAATCAAGCAAGGAAGGAATTCTTAATTAATGTGACAGTTACTTCAAGCACTTGGGCAATAGTGAGGTGCCCTTTAGGGATACTCGTAAAACAGACCTTAATTCAAGCGTCCTCGTTTACTTTGCTCCTTGATTTTGTTTCTCAAAATAGTGATCCCTCTGGATTCACATATAGGATAGGAAATAACAGCCAGGACTGTTTACTTGTGTCGGGAAAGAAGTGAGACGAACAAGTTGGAGGGAATAGATTCCAGGAAGAGAGATGGTTCTTTGATATGGGACATTCTTGGAAAACATTCAATGGTGCGATAACTCAGGAACAGAAAACAACAATCAGGATTCCTTGCCTGTCTTAGGAGGAAAATGGGGAGAGTTAGGTGTGCAAAACGTTCATGAGGGGCGAGGATTTCTTTACATGGTACTTTCTTCGAAATATTTGTTGACTTACGATTTATAATGGAAAGAATGATTGTACTATTGAGTTTTTTTTTTATCATCCCATGAGTATAATCTAACAATGTAAAAGATTATACGTTGAATTTGATAGCCACGTCACTGATCGCCTGTTCACTGATCGCCTGTTTCACATCGTGTCTCCACGAGTAAAGAACTAATGATAGTTGATTATATGATAATTGTTTGTATCAGACTCGTGCTGCCTTATGTCTAGCACCACACTTGTGTATAATGATCTCACTTTGCATCCACTTAATCTATCGGGTCCGTTGATGCAGCCATACGAGCCATCAAACAGTATCATACTACAAGACAAACTAAAAGAAAACGACGAGTCTACGATTCTTTCACATTGCATCAGGATAAGATCCAAAACTTGCACCAGATTACGACATCTAAACCCTGCACTCGACTACGAAAAATATAATTGTTATCTATACTTAATTTTCACTCTCATATCGAAGAAACATCGCTTTGCAAACATTCAACTTACCATCAGCTTCAGTTTTTCCTTCACTCGTATAAACAAGACAACTGAGCTGTAGCAAGACCTTCCTGGACTCACCACTACCAGCACCAGCACCAGCACCACCACCACCGGCACTAGATACACACACTGGCTGTTCTGAGATACCCACGATCATATATCATGGAGGTGACGCTTAGAAACTCCGAAATTGGGATACAGCGGGAAAGTTTGCTGCCGTTTTGGTGGTGAAAGTGATAAGCGAAACTCAGTGGATCCTTAAGTAGAGCATTAGTGGTGTAATGGTGGTGGTGGTAGTCTGGTTAGGCTCCGGAAATTAAGGCGTCTTGAGCGCATATGATTGTGTGTTTAAAATATCATCCCCACTACCACCATCACCACTACCACCGTCACCACTACTACCGCCACTACCACCGTCATCTTATCATTACCATCGTCGTCACCACCACTGTAGCTCTGTTCCCTGCGCCACAAGAGAAGGGATGAGACTATAGGGCCCATAAAGGAAAGCAATTTACGAGGGACATGATACATTGGCCGCTGGAATTGGCGACACACACACACACACACACACACACACACACACACACACACACACACACACACACACACACACACACACACACACACACACACACACACACACACACACACACACACACACACACACACACACACACACACACACACACACACACACACACACAGCACTTTCCTCATAAATGTTACAACCCTCCATTAATACGAAATTGACGAAATAGAAGTAAATTATATTGCGTTATTAGAGAAGGTAAAAGAAAAGAAAAGCGATAACCAATAAAAGAAAGATATTTGAGTAAAATTAAACACAAAATGCACACACGAAGCGCTCCGCTCTCCTCTCCTCCACTAACATGAAGTAAGAGGTGCAGTAAATTATATTACACTGCAGAAGACAAAAGAAAAGTGGCGACTAATAAAGGAATAAATGAAATGAAACTCTAACACACAGCACGTCTCCTCCTTTGTAATTAAAGTTATAGCCATCCACTAACTTGATGCAGGAGATAAAAGTGAATTATATTGCCTAGCCAAAGGAGAGATAGGTGGAGACTGATAATGATAATAAAAGGACAAATAAGTAAAATAAAACATGAACGAAACATTTTTCCTCTTTGCTAGTAAAGTTTCAGCAATCCGTTAACATGAAATAGGACATAGAGAGAATTATGTCACATTTTATAGGAGAAGAAGAAGAGGAACAAGAAGGAAAAGAAGCAAAAGAAGAACAAGAACAAGAGTAACAAAAAGAAGAAAAAGAAGAAAAAGTAATACCACCACCACTACCGCTAACAACAACAACAACAACAGTAACAACAGCGACAACAAAACTAGCGACTATTACAACAATCACGCAAAAAAAAAAAAAAAAAAAACATTAATAACCCAACAAAACAAAACAAAACAGAAGAAACCCGGACACCCCTCGGCCTGGCCACGGCGCCCCTGTTCAGTCTCTCCCAGCCTTCACTTGCCCTATCAACTGTATAAACTTTGTCACGCCACTTGGAATTGCTCTTTTATTCATCCCGCGAGCCTCTCTTCCTCCTCGCCGCTTCCTTCCTTTTCCCCACTTATCACTCTCCACTGGTTCGCTCTTTGTGTTGCGTTGCCTCTCGGTACTTTATTTCACTCCGCCGACAAAGTTTATTGGTTCATTGATTGAGTTTTGAGTATAATTCTATTAGTTTTCTCCCCTCGTCTCTCTCTCTCTCTCTCTCTCTCTCTCTCTCTCTCTCTCTCTCTCTCTCTCTCTCTCTCTCTCTCACAAATGACGTTAATTTGACTTGCAGATGAGTTCAAGAGTTTCATGAATACGTTAGCGTTTATAGTGTCACCGTAATGATGCAGTGCTCCATTGAGTAGCTCTCTCCCTTGCAAAGATAACGCATGGAGAGGCAAAAACGAAAACCTTTAGAATCCTTATAGAACATTACCTTATTCTTACTCTGACCTGCCCTGCTAATCCTCATGCTCAAAAAATAAGAAAGTAAAAAGGAAGGGAAAGGAAGCAGCAAAGGAGGTGAAAAGAGACCAGCCTGCAATGGGAGAAAGGGATACAGGCAGCAGGAAATTATTGTTAAAACTTCCTTACAGTTTAGCTAAGGTTGGGCAGTCACAGAAAAAAACAAGAAAAGAAAGGAAAACTCTTGCTTTGTACCCTGAGCTCGCACACGCAGCGTGGTGTGTTCAGTTGCTTTTTGGTAAATGCAGCCATGTGAAGTTGAAGGTATGTGGATTATTATGCTTTGTATCAACATTGAGTTTAATGATGTTGTCGAAATAAGAGGCAGTGAAATTAATGCCTTAATTAATTACAGGTTACGTAGAATTAATAAATTCTTGATATCTGGGTTATTTCCTGAAAACGCCCTCACCTCTAATTAGTTTCCAGCACTTCCGCAGCTGTGAAACGAAACCAAATTATCAGTTCCTGGGATTTGCAGCGGCACGAGCAAGTTAGACAGTGTACTGAGCTAGGGAGATGCTAATTACTAAGGATTGAGAATCATGAGTTAGTAGGAAAACAACTTGAAACAACTAATGTAAATCTAAGAACATTAAATTATTTTTAGTTATAAAGATTGAATAGTGAATAGCATAGGATTTGAATACGAAATGTAAACTGAAGGGGAGAAAATATTATCACCTAGAATTCAAAAGGCAAAAATGACGATTAGTCTTAGCGCAGTAAGACAATACAGAAACAAAAGATGAACAACAGAAAGGGTAATACAACATCATATAACTTTAATAATCTTGAGTAACTTAACGCTACTAATAGAGGGAGCATAGAGGACTAGATTCCAAGCCTGTGAGACTGATGACACACTCAGAGAAGCAATGGAAATAAACTGCAGGTGTTCTGGTTAAAGGTCATCTGTTTTGTCGAAGCGTAGACAGTGAAGCTCCTGATCATTATTACAGCTCGTGGCCGGAAGTGATGCCGTGTTCTCGATAATACACAGTTCTGACGAAATTCGTTGCTCTACTTTATTTTTTATTCACTTCTAAACGTGAGGTAGAACCCAAAATGAGCTAATTACTTTTCATGTCGGGTCTAAGAATCTAATACTTTTAATTTTTTCCCATTTTGCGCCCCTCCTTTCTAGTTTTTTTTTTTTCTACTAAGACTCGTACTTAGAAACACTTTGTTCTCTCTCCACAACTATTTCCAAAGGCCACAGAGTGTTTCTACTGCTTATGATATAGAATTTTTGTTACTTCATCGTTAGAACTACAAAACAACATCCCTGAAAACACTTGTCACTTCGACTAGAACCTTTTGAAAGTGGCGGAGGTGTGGCGGTGAAGTGTTTCAGAATATGGTCCTAAAGGGGAAGAAAGGCTCAATACGAGTATTTAGTCTGAATCCATCAATTTAGCAGTGTTGCTACAGTCAATTTGAGAGCGTCGAGTTACAGCATCAACTTAACATGCATCATAGCACAAACGCTGAATATTGCATGTGGCAGCATCAAACACAGACTAAAACTGCATCATAAACACGATACAAAAGACACGTCCCGACAAGCACCGCATATTAGATGGTAGACACAACCCTCCGCTGAGGGAGAGATCATGACGGGCCATCTCTCCCATGCTTGTAAGACAAGCAGCTTCTGAATACAAAATGAACAGAGTGCCTCCCGCCACGTGCCATAAGTCCGCATCACGCATCGCAACAGAGGTCTGCTGTAGGAAATAGACAGGAAATATTTAGAAAACGAGAAAATAAATAAATAGATTAATTCATTGATTAATTGATAGATAAATTAATAAATAATAATCATAATGTTAATAATAATAATAATAATAATAATAATAATAATAATAGTAATAATAATAATAATATTAATAATAATAATAATGATAATAATAATAATGATAATAATGATAATTGTAATGATAATAATGATAATAATGATAATAATAATAATAATAATAATAATGATAATGATAATAATAATGATAATAGTAATAGTAACAATAGTAATGATAACAATAATAGTAATAATAATAATAATGATAATAATAATAATAATAATAATAATAATAATAATAATAATAATAATAATAATAACAATAATAATAATAATGATAGAAAAGCATACAAAAATGAAAATATATACGTATATACTTTGTATTAATTGATTAATTAGTTAATTAACTAATTAATCAATTTGTTGTAAAGAGTTATACCGACGGGACGCACGAACGTACACGTGTGCAGGTACACACACACACACACACACACACACACACACACACACACACACACACACACACACACACACACACACACACACACACACACACACACACACACATCCTGCCGTCGCCGTACCACTGCAGTGCGTGATCTTTTTATGACCTTGTATAGTTAGGGATTGATAATCTTGTTGTAATCGATTATGCGGTGTGTGTGTGTGTGTGTGTGTGTGTGTGTGTGTGTGTGTGTGTGTGTGTGTGTGTGTAGAGAGAGAGAGAGAGAGAGAGAGAGAGAGAGAGAGAGAGAGAGAGAGAGAGAGAGAGAGAGAGAGAGAGAGAGAGAGAGAGAGAGAGAGACTGCTTTTCATAGATGTTTTCCGCAGCTTCCCCTGTGAGTACCGACAATTTTCCTGCGCCTGGTTGGTTCTGTTCACACAAATGTTTAACAAAAATCTACTTTGTGTTGATTTTTCCACTGGACGTTGCTGTGTGTCTTGAGGTCTGACAAATCAGTAATATCATCTGAACGCTTATCTTTGAACCACATGCCGTGCTAAACCTCCTTTCCAGTCTTTAAATTGCTCTTCTTTGAGGAAGAGGAGGAGGAGGAGGAGAAGGAGACTGTGGACTCTTGATGATACGATAATTAGTCCCAGTGAGATCTCAGCACTGAACTGGTTTCGTTGTGAACTTTCCAGTGATTCAGCTGTTTCCCTTCGTGTCTCATAATACAAAGGACCAGTCACAGCCTGCCATCTAATCTTTAACTCCCCTCCTTCACACAACTCTAGATGCAGCTAATGCACGCACACTTTTTAATTCAAAATTCAAACTTTGTTGTGGTGATTCCTTCACCGACTTATTCTAGCCGCGTGTTAAATAGTGACTTTTCTCTTAGGTATTAATAATTAATTTCCTTCCTGGCGTGTTAAATTCCTGTGATATTCCAGTGAATATCAAAGATGAACATATTTTAGACACATACGCAGAGTTCTGGGAGCAGGGTGTGGTGTGCATGGAACACAACTACACCCTTGGTGTCTCGAAAAGTGCTGCCAGCAGAAATATTGACAGTAAGACTGCACTCATAGTACAAAAATAGGAGTATTTTTTTCTATCCTTAATTACAAAAATAATACAAGAACAAAATACTTATAACTAAGCATAATACAAGCCAAAAGGCATGGCAGAGTGGGATTGACTATGAAGAATAACTGGACAGTATAATGTAGATGATAACTTGTTTACCGATGACAATAAATGGGTCATGGAAAGATCCATAGCGTGTTATGAAGGATGGCGTGATGTCAGCCTCACCATTGTCCGTCCACACGTACCGACCTCATTGCTTACACATATACATACAGCTCTGCTCCTAACTAGGCAACTAATCATATCTTTTTACTACTGTATTATTATATGACATCATTACAGGCCTCGGAGTCCTTAAAATGGGGAGAGGACCACAAATGTCTCCTGGACGAACTCCTATTCTGGTATCGACTCTTAAGTGTCTTGTCACCCACCTCCCTAAACTTTTTCTTCATTAATCTCTGGAACAATCGTAGCTCCTTTATTCTTCCCCGCTACTTTCTCTCTATCCTTATTTTCAATACAACGCGGGATATTTTTGTCTATGTGCTCAACAACTTAGCTTGTCCGTCACTTGACCATTTTCTTCTTTTCTCCATTAAATCCAAGTTTTGAGGCTGAAAAAATAACAAATTTCTTGAGATCTAGAAGCTAAATATATAGCAAACAGCCAGCGCATATCCAACACCTCGTGGCACGTCATCGGCTCCATAAAGCATACAGTTTTGTGTTGGGAAAGGAGGAGGCCTCTCTTGTATATTGCAAGAGGACCTACGTTTGTAGTACACTGTTTTTCCTTCTAGCTTTGCGACCGCTATGGTTTCTGTTCTTGATTTTCTGAAATGGTGTGGTACAGGTTTTATGTACGTATAGTAATTCGAAACACGCGCTATAACTTACGATTACTTCGTCTCCTGGTGTCTGTACCTACGCTCAGTGAAATGGTTTTGAACTACGTGTTCACACAAAGTATCAAGTGTCATAGCCAACAGTCGGAGGATAAGCATTGTAGTAAGAAACACACATACCTTCCATACTGAGTAGAACGCCTTAATTTTCTTTAATACTCAATATTTCGGTGATAAAGTAAGTAGCGGGCGAGTTAACACTTCACTGCAAAATTTGTCTGGCTTAGTCTCCCCCTTAAATATTATTTTCTATTTCATGACTGAAGCAGCTGGTTTGAAAGGGATACTTGTTGATTCCTCGGCTTGTTTTGCAATATTAAGGTATTTGAACTATACTGAAGTCAGTGTTTAATAATCTTTATTCTGTTTTGTTCCTTATAAGTAACAATACGCCGATATGATAGACATATGCTTTGGTACTGCCTGGATTTAGAGAATCAGTGGCTTCAATGAGGAAATATAGAAACTCAGCTTGGTGAAGTTTCAGTAGAGGATATTCTAAGGATCTTCCTAGTACTAGATGCAATTATCAGTCAAAATTGACAAAGGTAAATACATAAGGCACTTTTACGAAACTGAAGAAACTTGGGCTGCGAATTGTACTGGCTTGCGTTAAGTACCAATGTAAATCTTGATACAGGTTGTTGGTAGTATTTAGATACGAACTATAGCATGTAAAATGACAATCATTAAGTGAAAGTTATTAATTATGGTAGAAGTTGACACCAACTAGAAATCCCTTACAAAGAAAGTATAATGTATTAATGTTGTATATATATATATATATATATATATATATATATATATATATATATATATATATATATATATATATATATATATATATATATATGACTGATTGGAGCTTATGGAAACATGGTTGGTATGTTTTTCCTGACACGGCGCCCAGCTGGCCTGTCCAGAGCCCGGGAGTTTTTATTTTGTGGACTGCATGGAGATAGCTGGATCGCCCTTTTATTCTTTCTTATTATTTGATTAACTTATTTCCTACTTTTCTTTTCCTTTATATATTTCTTTGCTAATGTCTTGAAGTAAGTAACGGTCCAGGGCATGCTTTACAAAGCAATGCGAAATTGATATCTGGTTAAGTGTACCACCAAATATAGTTTTCTATATTAACAACAGAAGCATTGTAGTTGTAAATGGGTGACTAAAGCAAATATCAATTCTTCCGTAAATATTACCCGTACCTCCTTATCCCATAAATTCCCGTGAAAAGTCCACGTAGTATAAAAAAAAAAGTATTGATGTTACTTTAGTATTTTACTTAATGAATTTCGTGTCACTACTTCTTATGGTTGTTTTTTCATTAAAGATGGAAAAGAGAAATTTTCTTCTTATGAATTTTATATCCAACTTGCAGATAAAGCATATAACGTCATTATAAACATCGGTAAATTATTCTGCGTAGAGACAGTT
This sequence comes from Portunus trituberculatus, assembly GCF_017591435.1. Taxonomy (NCBI): domain Eukaryota; kingdom Metazoa; phylum Arthropoda; class Malacostraca; order Decapoda; family Portunidae; genus Portunus; species Portunus trituberculatus. The sequence goes on along the minus strand of NC_059294.1, from coordinate 1,667,078 downwards.
AATATTTTCAAGAAAAAAAAGTAGCGCATTGAATTATTATGGCTAATAATCATAAGTGTAAAATTGGTTGCAGTTGGTAATGCCTCTTAGTACTTGTTTCCTTCCTAAGTTTGCCTCCTCACCCTAGCCATTATAGTATGTAGAGCCAGGGAAACCACTGTCACTGTTGAAGTATTCGCCATCAGATATTACTAGCAGATGGTACGCAGCAGATAGATAACAAGCCATGTGTAGAAGTAAGACCTTTATTGTTCAGACAGACTTGTGTTATAGAAAGAAAGTTTTCCAGATGTATAATGGAGACAGTGGAAACAAGAGGAAAAAGAACCGTAAGACGAAATGAAGGCAGGAGTGCAAGGGATGGAGAAACTCTAGTCGTGATGTCTAGTAGAGAGAGAGAGAGAGAGAGAGAGAGAGAGAGAGAGAGAGAGAGAGAGAGAGAGAGAGAGAGATGCCCCCACACACAAGCGTCATCTGTTGGGCAAATACCTTGAGACTGAGAGCAACGATCGATGGTACGTACAGAAATTTACCATCGATCTGAATCCGTCTTGTGCTTGACAGACTTGCGTACCACACCGAGGGATGGAATTCTATTTGTTGTGCTTTGTCTTTAATCCTCTGTGTTCAGTTCTCAGTCTCGTTCTGTGAGCTGTGGAAAAGGAAGAACAGCAGAAAACCTCCTCTGTGTTTGCTTCAGTGAGGATGAAAGGAGAAGAATGCTTAGAGAGTAATTGGAATGCCTTTTTTTTTTTTTATGTAGGAGAGAAGGAACTGGCCAAGGAGAATAAAAACAATTAAACAAAAGACCCATTTAGATGTCAGTCCACGAACAGGGCTGAGAGAGTTTGCCAAAAGAATAAGATACATGTCTTGATATCTTCCTCGTAAATTAATTCTGGTCATAGGTAGATGGGAACACGGAAGCACTTAGGAAGTTCTAGAGTTTACCATAGAAAGGAATGAATGAGTGAAATTACTGGTTAACTTTTGCGTGAGAGTGGTGGACAGAATACAGGTGAGAGAAAGAAGAACGTCTATTGCTAATCTATGCACTCGATATCATTCTGTAGTTCTTCAAGGATATTCTGATCGTACCCATTAGTTGTTGTTGTTTTTTTCTGCACGGAGAAGGCTGAATAAGCAAACAGAATAAGGGGAAAAATTCTTCTAGTTTACAGCTCCGAAAATTAGATTAAACACAAAATCCAAAATAGGGCCAAATTGTTGCTAGCACCACTTGCCTATTTCCAGCAGACGTGGGAGTGAGGCAACCTAACCTGTTTCCCAGACGACTTTGTTCACCGCACCTCCACCAGAACAAATTTCGCTTAGTCTTGTTTGTGTTGTGTTCTTGTTTCCACGATGTTGTAGTTTAAATAGATTTTGATTTATTTTTCTGTTTCTTTTATGAAAATAGATGAGAACAAGGTAAAGTGCAGGAAACCATCAGGATTTTACGTGGCAGTTCCTGTATAAATCATGTCTCTGTACATCACTCGTATTATCACAGGCAATGAAGTGTTGTCGACAAAGCATAAACGTAACACACACACACACACACACACACACACACACACACACACACACACACACACACACACACACACCAAGAAATTTTAATACTTTCAGAAATTCCAAAACAGATTAATGTAATTCTACATAAGGGAAGAGGATCAGTGCAACACTAATGAAGTTTTCACAACTGCCATGAAAGCTGCAGTTATTGCGGCACATCTAATTTAATCTGTGTCGCTTAAAAGGTCGTACAGAACATTTGACACTTAAAATAGGAACATCAGATTTCTTGCCATTAGAATATACGTGTAGTTTCTCCTCAAAATATCGATGTGTTTACCTTTTATATTAATGTTTATATCAAGCACGATTTTACATCAAAGGGATATTACTTAAAGTGCAGCGCTGTGCCTTATAATGGTGAAATGGTTATCGTGCAGCGCTGTGGCTTGTAATGGTGAGATGGTTACCGTGCAGCGCTGTGCCTTGTAATGGTGAGATGGTTACCGTGCAGCGCTGTGGCTTGTAATGGTGAAATGGTTATCGTGCAGCGCTGTGGCTTGTAATGGTGAGATGGTTACCGTGCAGCGCTGTGCCTTATAATGGTGAAATGGTTACCGTGCAGCGCTGTGGCTTGTAATGGTGAGATGGTTACCGTGCAGCGCTGTGGCTTGTAATGGTGAGATGGTTACCGTGCAGCGCTGTGGCTTGTAATGGTGAGATGGTTACCGTGCAGCGCTGTGGCTTGTAATGGTGAGATGGTTACCGTGCAGCGCTGTGGCTTGTAATGGTGAGATGGTTACCGTGCAGCGCTGTGGCTTGTAATGGTGGTGGTGGTGATGATGGTGGAGAGACGAAGCTCACACTCATATTTAACACCGGATATGAGTCGTATGGATAATTCATTAAATACTTACATGACAAGTTATTATGAACGGAGGGAGCTCTTGTGCTTCTAATGATGATAAAGGAAAGGAAAAATAAAGAAAACGTGCACACCGTTGATTTTTCTTATATATAATCTCTTTACATAACTTTATAGAATCTTCTGTAAAATATAGCTTTAAAAAATGTCTGGCGTTACTACATAGTTAACATGAACGGGCGAAAGAGAAGAAAAAGAGACATCTCACACCATTACTGCGTTGTTGGTGTAATTTATTCACTTATAGATAATCACAACAGATACTTCAATCACGGGATTTTACAGTTAGTGCATTGTTATCGTGAAAGAAACCATGAAGCAGGAACGTCGTCTTGCGATGATGACAGGTGAAAGGTGACAGGTAATGCTGGGCAAGGGAGTAAGGGGATGAAAAGCGTGGTAAAAGAATATTTGAGGAAGAACCAGGAAGAAATGTAGATAGCGAAATGCAAGAGTATGAAAGATGACGGGTTGTCTGGCTTGCTGCTCAGTGGTAATGGAGGGAAAGAAGAGACCGCCTCGTAACCTTTAGTATATATATGATGTATAGTAGATTCGTTAATAAATACTTCAATGTTGAAAGTACTACGTAATGGAGGGAAAAATGAAGCGCAAGTCATTACATCATTTGGTATTTGCATAGACACATCAATAAATGCTTCATTGACACGAGTTGGCAATGTAGAGACACTAGGAAATGATCAACAGAGTTCAATTCCCTCAGGCAGATTGCTAACCCGCACCATGTACCAGACGCCCACACCAACACAAGCACCACCCACACCACCACAACACCATCCTTCTAAATCCACCACCTTAACCACGCCCTCTTCAATCTGCCCCAGCGCTCCACCAATATCCAAATATCCAAACTGTGTTAATTATTGTGTTTCCGAGCACGCTGCATATTTCATACCTCCCTCGACCCCAAAAAGGCTAATTCGTTCGCCTTTCTCTTAAGAAAAAAAACTAATTAATTAAGCCTCTAATTATTTCACGCTGTTAGCTCTTTTTCTTTCTTGTTGTTGTGGTAATTATGCACGATCCGTTGTCTCAACTTACCACTTTCATTTTGGTGTTGGGTGTTTACTCTCGACCCTCGGCCTTTGGCGCTGCGAGGGAAGGAAAAGTACACCTGAATTCCTGTTTTGTCATAATCCTTTCATTTCGCATAATTACCTGCCTATCTCAGCCCAAACACCGCCAACCCTCCTGGCTTGTATTCTGACCTACTTGGAAAAAGATACATGCGTGGAAAATGCTAGTTGTTCTCTCTCTCTCTCTCTCTCTCTCTCTCTCTCTCTCTCTCTCTCTCTCTCTCTCTCTCTCTCTCTCTCTCTCTCTCTCTCTCTCTCTCTCTCTCTCTCTCTCTCTCTCTCTCTCTCTCTCTTTCTGTGTGTGTGTAGAGAGAGAGAGAGAGAGAGAGAGAGAGAGAGAGAGAGAGAGAGAGAGAGAGAGAGAGAGAGAGAGAGAGAGAGAATCTCCTTCCTTCCTTGTCAGTCTTCGGTTTACTTACTCCTTCCTTAATCTTTCCTGAACACACACACACACACACACACACACACACACACACACACACACACACACACACACACACACACACACACACACACACACACACACACACACACACACACACACACACACACACACACACACACACACTTTATTTTACTCCTTTATTACAGTTACTTTCTGTTTCATCTGTGCCTCTTGTTTCGAGAGAGAAGAAGGAGGAAAATGAGAAGAAGAAGAAGAAGAAGAAGAAGAAGAAGAAGAAGAAGAAGATAATGAAGAAGAAGAAGAAGAAGAAGAAAAAGAAGAAAAGATCTTTCATCAACCGTTTACTTCTAATTACCAGAAGATTCGATGTAATTTGGCTGGCATGACGTGAACTCTAAGGCTTTTGGTAGTTACCTGATAAAACCTTAATGAAAGTAAAGTCGGGTGAGGCGATGATTGAACCGATGGGTGAGGAGGTCCTGCCCCGCCAGAATGAGACGCCCCGGGCACTGCTAGTTAATCTGGGCTGGTCTTGATTAGTGTGGTAATGCGTGTTGGCCGACACATGCTTAGAAGGAGGAACGGTGTCCGCCACGTTGCCTTCAGACACTTCCTCAAAGTTAAGCTTCTAAGGGTTTTCTTCATTATTACTCAAAGATTATGTGTGCTTTACTTAAAGACATTTTCTGATTTTAGAATAATTTATTTCCAAAGCGTTAATCATCAATAGTATTCGAAGAGTCATATAATTCATTGGTGTTTTATAATAAACCAGTGTTTTTTTTTTCTAAGTGATTGATCTCGTTAGTGCTAAGGAAACTGTAATTCCTTAGAAATTTGTAAAATTCAACTTCCCTTTTGAGTATCTCAAGGTCTCTCAAAGGCATTGATAAGCTTTATTTGATAAAAGAAAAAAATAAGGAAATTTATCAAAATTCTATGCTGTCTTAACTTTCAAGGATTTACCTCGTCATTACCGAAAATTCATACTATCAAAAGTTTACTACAGGTATTCTCATTGTTGCTCAAATAAAAGTATTATTTATTCTGAAGATGTACGTTTGGTGACGATGCTCACTTATTTCAAGGACATTAAGTACTAGCGTCCATACTTGCTGTTATTCTCGAGCCTGAGGGATCGTCATTATCACTGGCATAGATTTCCTATAGCGAGCTTAGAAAATAAAGAAGAAAGAAAATAAACTGATGGATAGGTATGAATATGAATAAATAAATACATTTCAAATAAGGATGATCACGCGTAGGCCTATTGTTTTTGCAGAAACTTATTATTTTCTTATGTTCTTATGATTCGTGTCTCGAGAATTAATTGATGACCAGCTGTCATCCTCTTTCCTCTTACCTGAGATGTAATGAGATTTTCACCAAAGAACGTATCTGATCTAATTGAAAAGTGCACTGGCAATATCCAGTAGAGATTGTCCTGTCCGTCCAAACTCAAAAGTAAGAATAAAAAAAAAACAAAGATGAATGGTCCGCGTATTCGTGCACATGTGCCACAAGGATGACCTCGCCGTGCACCTTCCCCATCAACGCTCCGGCCATCCTATGACCGGTGATTGCGGAATAATGGGTAACAGATGTTAATTTTAAGTTTCCAAGCGTCTCCTATATGCGAATGCTACACTCATGATTCCACTGCACTTTTTAACTCTGGTGATTTTCTCATAAGAAGTTCTCACTCAATAATTAATCATACGATGGCTTCACTATGACTTGAATAATTTAATAATCAGACCTCTCCATAGGTGAACATGTAACAAATTTACTTCTCCGTCAGCTTTGCATACACATAAATAAGCCACTTAAAAGGGACGGACAACTATTACCAGTCTGCCTTCGTCCTGCACGCCGCCTGGTGTCCAAATAAGAAACAATTGACCTCACGCCACACTGCGTTCTCGAATCCTTTGCTTTCATAGATCCATTTTCTTTCTTTCAAAACAAATGAAAAGAAAACAAAAAGTAATTAACAGAAATTACACATTCTCTGCATTCTTTTCTTTATGCATCTATTAAAAATAGACAATAAATTTTGCATTCATTGCAGTTTAATCGTTACAGGATATGTTCACAATGACACGACAACACTTACTGATCAAATGAGCACAAAGCATATCATGTAATAACGCTAGACTATCATTATTGCTACTTTTACAAGGCATCAAACTGAAAGGTTCAAGCACTGAGGGAACTCCGGTTTCATAATTACTGGATGTATAGTTACAAAGACACGACAACGTTTACTCTTCATATAAATATAATTGATATCGTGTACAGACGCTAGATTATCACTTCTCTTCAAGGCAGCGGGGTGAGGAGCTTAATTAGTTAAGAGATTGTGGGTTTAAAAGTGGTGGAAGTAGTTACAAAGACCCGATAACATTTACCGATCATATAAACACAATGGATATCGTGTACAGACGCTAGATTATCAATTTTCTCCAGGGCACCGCCAGAGCATCGGAAAGAAAGGCTCAAGCAATTCAATATCACTTGACTTTCGTGGTTTTGGATGGTGTTTGCATTGGAACAGAGTGAGTCATTATGTAATCTTTCACTACACGGGTAATTATTTATTGTGCGTGAGAGAAATTATTGACAGTTATGCGGGAACGTGTAGTCAAACATCACGCTTTCTGTTTGTGCTGCTAAGAGTCTGTAATGTATGTATACAGCTAATGAAAAGCACACGTTCTGGTTCTCCTTGGCTGCAGAAGAGCGTTGATGACGTGCATGCGTGACTCGTAAGATGCTGTGAGTTACGGGACTAAGTAAAACAAATTGAAAGAAAGCATGTCAAATAAACAATGAGCAAGTAAAGCTTTGACATACTCCAAGCACTTCTGCCTGTTCCTTAAGGTGACTGATTCTAACACAATCTAGATGAAGTAATTAGTTTTCCAGGGTGTTTCAATAATTCCAGTGATAGTTCAACAGGTATTTAGTATTCCTAAACATTTCTGTGACTCCTTCTAACACGCTCGAAATGAAGTAATTAGAGTTTTTGGGTTTCTTTTTATGAGTCCAGTAATAATTTAATAGGGATTATGTCCCATGAAAAGGACGAGACTACAATTGAAACTCAAGTAATTTCTGCAGCTTTAATGGGAGGCTAATACATCTAAGACTTTGAACTGTAATTTCGTGGGTGACTGGAATGTGCTACTGTAGATCAACTCTCCGTGAGTAAAGGACGCTGTAAAGTACGTAAGGTACAAAGCTAGTTGCATCTTATGGCTGCATTATATTGTGGGTATCGTTTTGTAGTTGTGCGGGTGATGAGCTGGTTTCGAGTAAACACCAGTTTGTCTCACCATTGAAAAAGTTGAATTTTATCTCGTGTGAGTTTACAGGCAGGCCACTGGTTTACCTAAGTGGTGAAGGCAGGACTAAGGCTCTGTGAGTGTACAATGGTTTAGATCAGATCGCGTTAATGAGTGAGGAGGAATTATGTAGGGTGTATCTAAATTAGTTATCGTCTGAATCATATACGGGTATATGTATTGGTTTGGCTAAATTAGATTAGTGTGTGAGAGTTGGGCTGTCTCTCCGTGCAGCCTCTCCACACTGAGCCCATCAACACACCGCTCGCTGGAATTAAAGGGAAAATAGCAAAATAAACTGCACCCCACGCGAAACCAATTACACGCGGAGAAAACCCAGGTCAGTCGGCACTCAGGGACTCGCCCCCGAACACCTCTGCGGCAGGCGATTAGCAAACTCCTCTCAAACTTAAGAGGAAGCGAACACGTATGAGATAACAAAGTGGCAATCGCTTAAGACAATGACCTAGGTAATTGCGGCAGCAGGCGAAGCCATTCCGTGGCGGGCTGTAACGCAGAGGATTAGTATTCGGAGGCCGTCAGGTAGAACAGATACCTTCCTGACGAAGTTCTACAAGTGGCTGGGGATAAATACACCTCCTGGAGCACGACGGAATAACAAAGAGCGGAGCGGAACCTGTGGGCAAGAGGAGGCTTGTATTCCCAGATTGCTTATGTTATAGCCAGGCGAGACGGGAGGGAGAGGAGGCGGTGAGGTGGTGAGTCGGTGGGGTGAGAGTGGAGGGAAGGTCACGTGAGGAAGGGGTGAGTGCCGCGTCGGATGGTGAGGAAGGAGGGGAGGCGAGGAGTTGAAGTGAGAAGGTAGTGGATGCAGCGGTGCGTGGAGGCGGGGCGTGACGAGCTGAGGGGAAGGAAAGACTCGGGACCTGATGAGAGTATTTTGTACCCAGCACGACCCCGACGATCCCGCGGGGAGTGACGGGGCGTGCGGGATAACATATTGGAGCCGCCTGAAGAAGGAGACTCCGAAAGGTACTTAGGAAATTCCGTAATGATTTTTGCTCTAGAGAGAGAGAGAGAGAGAGAGAGAGAGAGAGAGAGAGAGAGAGAGAGAGAGAGAGAGAGAGAGAGAGAGCAAATTCCTTAGTTTTGATGTTATTGTTTCCTCAGCGAGACGATCATCAAGGCCAGGTTCTTATTGATGTTTTCATATAGGATAGAGAACCTTTGTCAAACCGTCACTAAAACCATGAAAAAAAAAAAAAACTTGGAAAACCTCAATATATTACACTTAGTTTGTTTAAAGCAATCGAGATAAACTATGATGTATAAAGTAGTTAAAAACACGGAACAAACAGAGAGAGAGAGAGAGAGAGAGAGAGAGAGAGAGAGAGAGAGAGAGAGAGAGAGAGAGACAGACACTAGCCAACCAACCAGCAACCCAGCAAACCACCCAACCTCAGTCGTACATACCAACACAATCCCGAGAACCAGTAACAATACCGGACCGACATTCTGGGCAAGGCAATCCATTAACTTCTCTCCTTCACCAATCCACTAATTACCCCCTTTAATTAATACCTACGTCCCACACAAAATAACAGCACAAGCCGCGCCGGGGAGACGGACTGGGGGGAGGACTTCTGGCTGAGAGGGACAATGATGAATGGGAGTCTGCGCACCTCGAGTTCCAGAGAAGAGAAAATAAAGAAAAAAAAAGAAGGTAGTGATTAATGGCCCCAGGAAATTGTCGACTGTAAAAAGTGATTTGGTGTTTGGGGAGTCTAATCTCTTTTCCAGTCCGGCTAGATTACTTTTGTACGGGTGTAAGAGGATCAACTTCTGTGTGCGTGAAGAGGATCTGGTGTTGAGATTGGGGGTTTTGTGGTGAAAGGGAAGGAAGGGGAGAAAGAGGAGGAGAAGTAGAAGGAGGAGAAGGAGGAGGTAGTGGTCAGGCAGAGGTAAAAGAAGGAGAAGGAGGAGGAGGAGGAGTAGGAGGAGAAAGGGTATATGTAGTTGTAAGGGTAATAATAATGGGTTGTATGTGTAAGATCTCTCTCTCTCTCTCTCTCTCTCTCTCTCTCTCTCTCTCTCTCTCTCTCTCTCTCTCTCTCTCTCTCTCTCTCTCTCTCTCTCTCTCTCCCCCTTATTCATTTGTTCTTATCCTCAAACTTAACATTAATATCACAATCTTTTCTATTCCTTTACGAGTATTTATATCTGTTTACTCCTGGACTCATTAACTTTCTCTCATTACCTGAAGTGAGCCACGCTTGTCTTTGATCTTTAAACATTTCCTCTTGGGAGTGAAGAAGTCTACAATTTTCTTTTTTTCTCCTTTAAATGAGTCATTCACTTCTGATAGATAGACTTAACTGTACCTTTCATTGTATCTCACTTCTCCCCCCAGTGTTTCCTCCTACTCTTTCTCCTTTCTATCTCCTCCTCCTTCAGGCAGATAAACCTCTTTACTTTCAAGGGTCTTCATCATACTCTCATAATAGGACACAACAATCTAATTACTTTGTCATTAGCATACAACAGCGCCATTGCAACACGCGGCCACCTTCATCTTGCACGACACGCGGAGCAAAGGGCGGCTGAGGGACGAGGCTTGTGTAGAGTGAAGGAGCAGGTGCTGGGAAAGAGGCTACAGGTGTGCTGGATGAGAGACTGTGTTGGCTGGATGAGTGTTGGGATGAGAGCATGTGGTGAGAGAGAGAGAGAGAGAGAGAGAGAGAGAGAGAGAGAGAGAGAGAGAGAGAGAGAGAGAGAGAGAGAGAGAGAGAGAGAGAGAGAGAGAGAGAGAGAGGTGGGGATAAATAGGAGTCAGAGTGTAGTATAGAATGGAGTGATGAAGGAAGTGTTCAGAGTAAGGAGTGGAGAGTGGTGTGCATGAAAGTAAGAGATGATGATGCAGATGAAATGAAATGGAGTAGTGAGATAAAGATATGTGTGTATTAGGGAGGAGTGACGTAAGGTAGAGTATTCTAAAGAAGTGCATTACACGGTTGGAGATAGAAAGAGGAATGAGTGAGTGGTTTGGAACAGGGTAGTGGGGAAGAGGATGTGTAGTATGAGGAAGTGACGCGGAGTTAAGTGTTCAGAGAGGATTTGTTTAACTGTAATCATCCCAGACAGAGTATTAGACCACAATAAGTAGCTTCTAATACTAAAAAATCAGTCAGCACATGTATTGCAAAAATTAAAGTAATGATTTTTAAGCTTTCTTGAAATAGTCTATAATTTCTTACTTACGTTATTGCTTGAAAATAAATTACCAGTGGCTGGGTGGTGGGAGAGGAGGAGGATGAGGAGGAGGAGGAGGAGGAGGAGGTGGTGGGAGAGAAAAGGAGGAGGAGGAGGAAGAGGAGGAGGAGGGAGCGTTCAGAAGAGAGTGTGTGTTAAAGAGTATGGTAGGAAGGAGCGAGGTGATTATTGAGAAGAGGGAATGTGTGGTGGGAGGAAAATATTTATTGTTGTTGGTGTGTTAGTGGGAGTAGATAATAGAGTATGCGAGGAGTGTGTTGGAAGGAGAATAGATTGTGAGTGTTCGTCTTGGGGTGAAGGTGATAGGCGATGGGTTATTATATCAGTGTTAGACAAATAAAAAGTAATGCGTTAGACTGACATACGGCAGAGGGGAGAAACATCATAGACTCACATTAAGAGATGGATGGAAGTTTCTTTTTTGACTGACTAGCAGACTGACTGAATGGTTGAGTGATATGTATTATTTTTTGTATAGGAGAAGCACTGGCTAGGGGTAATAAAAAAGAAAGAAATCAAGAAAAAATCGATTCATTGCAGTTGAAGGATAAGTATCTTGAAATCTCTCTTTAAAAGTTCAAGTCAAAGGAAGGTGGAAAATACAGAAACAGGTTGGGAGTTGCAGAGTTCACTAGATAAAGAAATGAATGATTAGTAATACTGGCTAACTCTTGCATTAGAGAAGTAAACATAATAGGGGTGATACATTATGATCGAGTGAATAGGTGATAGATACACTGTAGAATGGTAAAATTTTAAACTTTGAAGCGCTATGGTGGAGGAAAATTGCACCGAAATGTATTCAGTAGAAGCATACGATAAGACAGTGAGACAAGGCTGTATATTGATATCTCATTAGGAATAATCTTCAAAGACTAAAAAGATGATCATACAAATTCTCATTGGTGACTCTTTTCTATTGGCTGTAAAGAAACCTCATTAAACACACACACACACACACACACACACACACACACACACACACACACACACACACACACACACACACACACACACACACACACACACACACACACACACACACACACACACACACACACACACACACACACACACACACACACACACACACACACACAGCTCGTCTGGACATGAATTGTTGTGGTAATGTGGTAACTCTCACAATCAGGTACATTGTTGCAATTGGCTGTAAACCTCTATCTGTAAAAAAAAAAATACCTCATGATTGTACCAGAATGTTTCAGAATAAAGAACACCCTCACTTCATCCCATAATCATGCACACAAGTACCTCATGTTGTCCTTTGAAGCATTCCTCTCCAGTAAGGTCTCAGTATCTTCAACACTAACCAGTCCTCGCATCCTGACTGCTAGCGATACACTTGTCTGACCCGATTTGAGCACATCTGTCTGGTTTGAATTTAAACTCATAGACTTCCTCCTTCTTTATCCTTCCTTGGTCTGGCCGCACCTGCACTAAAAGCAACTCTCATTATGCACTCTTGGTCATATGGTGCCTTCAAATTTTGATAACGTTCTGCTTATGGAAAAATGTTGAGGTATTATTCATTACTTCATTCCTCGGACGTAAATGCAGTAAGAGGAAGACGAAGGACTGACACAGATCTCTCTCTCTCTCTCTCTCTCTCTCTCTCTCTCTCTCTCTCTCTCTCTCTCTCTCTCTCTCTCTCTCTCTCTCTCTCTCTCTCTCTCTCTCTCTCTCTCTCTCTCTCTCTCTCTCTCTCTCTCTCTCTCTCTCTCTCTCTCTCTCTCTCTCTCTCTCTCTCTCTCTCTCTCTCTCTCTCTCTCTCTCTCTCTCTCTCTCTCTCTCTCTCTCTCTCTCTCTCTCTCTCTCTCTCTCTCTCTCTCTCTCTCTCTCTCTCTCTCTCTCTCTCTCTCTCTCTCTCTCTCTCTCTCTCTCTCTCTCTCTCTCTCTCTCTCTCTCTCTCTCTCTCTCTCTCTCTCTCTCTCTCTCTCTCTCTCTCTCTCTCTCTCTCTCTCTCTCTCTCTCTCTCTCTCTCTCTCTCTCTCTCTCTCTCTCTCTCTCTCTGATATCAATCACACACGTTACCACTATACTCCTCTGCCCTTGTTTGGGTTTCCGTCTCACCACACTCATCTCTCCTCCCCGGCATTTATCTCGACGGTAATCCTAAGTTTCGTCCACAAGTGTCCAGAGTGATTGGTCCGTGGCGCCCCCAGCCTGACCATCACCGTCCATCGCAGCTCCAGGGCCGACAGTGGTGCAATGGAGCCATGTGAAGGAAACTTATAAGCTCAGGGGGCCTATCATGCACGGCCCTGTCCTGCGTTAAATAGGATTACGCTCAGTTGGGTTCGCGCGGTGACAGGCGTTTAAAAGTCCCATCAGCCCGGCCAGGAAAGGCGAGCAAATGGTGTGCCGTTTGTGTGGTGGACGCGCCTGCTGCTTTCTCTAACGGCCGGGAGTAAAGCTTAACGACGTGTGTGAGTCGAGAGCAAACAAGTCAACTGATTTATCTCCTCGGACTTCCACTCGCTGCCACTAAGTATTATGATCTTTTTTTGGGGTGCGACTGGTCACTGTCTTCTGTGTGCCTTATTTGTGGTCAGCGAATCTCCCTCCCACCCACCTACCCACTCTCCCTCCCCTGCATGTGCAGGAGTCCGTGTGCCGCTCCTAGGCAATGTATGCTGTGCTTGACGAAACAGAAACACTGCCACACTCACCACACTCGAGCACCTCCCACTGATAACTGGAACACTGCAAATTTATGTGATCAACTTTAATGTTCACGAAAATATATGTTATCGCTTTCATTTCGGCGGTGATAACACGGTGGCGGGGCTAAATCCTTACATCACACACACTGTTATCACTTTCCGCGTATCTTATGGTTTATTCGAGTAAATTACGTACAGCCGCCCTGTAAAGTGTGTGATGAACTGTGTCCTGGGGAGGTGAGTAGCCAGGATCCCACAACCGCCAGGGGGCCGCCGGGCACGGGCATGAGGCACGGGTACGTTATCTCATTTGTACGAATTATGTTTTTGCCTATGCCACAAGTTATCTTCGCTCTTGATGCGTAACTATTTACTGCTGAAGGATATGGCTCCAGGCCGGCAAAGTTAATTGAAATATAAGTACGTAAAACCTTTCATAAAAGTAACTTAGCCGGAGATGCTCAGTAATCAATTAAGTTTTCAAGGTGTCCTGATACTTCAGAGGAAAGGTGCAAGTCATGTATCGGTCAAGGAAAGAAATGTGATGGAAGTGTTGTAAAGTTAATGTAGAAATGACGATACGAAGTTAATGCTCAGTAGGAAAGTAAATGAGTTTGAGGATTGTTTTGTGGTGAGGCTTCGAAAAAAAAAAAAGAAAAGGAAAGACAAGTTCAGAATGTCTGTATAATAATGAAAATGATGTGGAAAGCAACAAAAGCAGCAGCGTAGTGATGGAATGTACGTAAAAGACTGTGTTAGAGGATTTAAAGAAATGTGAATTTTACCAAGGAAACTTATGTCTTTTGTATGTATTATCTAGTTGAAAGTTGCTGCAAGGTAAGAGCCACTCATCCGTAAGAGGTGCACTGCTTGCTTCGTATTGTGCTGAACATCACACACACAAAGAGCACTCTGCATTTTAATGGTTCGTTGTGTCAAAAGTTTCTAGAAATTCTGCCGAGATATATTTTTTTCTTGCTTTCGGAGAGGTCTACCATCTTTAATTTCAGGTTTTCATCATGCATGCTCCTCAATTTCCCCTATAATCATACTGAATGCAAAACCATTAGTAAAGTACCATGTTTCCATTATGACTGCATCACCTCATTGCTTGCATTCAACGTTTTTACATTTTGATAAGAAGGAATTTTAAAACCCACACTTACCGTCCTGATCAAAATGTTAAAATCACCACAAATAGCTCACACTTGCAGGTGACGGCGCTCTTAACAGTTCATACGAAGACTGTTAACATGAGAAATTATATTCCCTCCACACACTCCTGAGAGAGAAGCACTTTACTAGAGGTTACTTGTCTCCACTACCACAATGTCATCAGCAACGGACATCTGGCCGAGGGCTCCCACAGT
>NC_059294.1:1632500-1650000 GCF_017591435.1 Portunus trituberculatus | reverse complement strand
GGACTCTCTCTCTCTCTCTCTCTCTCTCTCTCTCTCTCTCTCTCTCTCTCTCTCTCTCTCTCTCTCTCTCTCTCTCTCTCTCTCTCTCTGATTTAATGCTACAGACTTGAGAGACTCTTTGACCCATATTTTGCAACACCGTCCTGGTCTTTTAGGATAATTATACTTAAAGAGCACACATAAGTCAGGTTTTCACTGGCGTTTTACTACTGATATCGCAGAATTCTTATTGAACCATCACTAGACCTAACCTAACGTAACCTAAGCCATCACTTCAGCATCCTTTAAGATCCAAATACATTCCGTGAAAATATGTTGAAATTAGTCGAGATAAGACGATGAAGTTACGTATGTCTAAGGAGAAAAGATGGTTTAAGGCTGGTTTCTTGCAGCATCTTTCATTTTCTTATGTTTTTACGTTCTTATGTTCTCTGATTTTTCTCTATGGGTTTTAGCACTTTCATATCTGTAGGTTTTGCGCTGCTAGTTCCACTCCCGTCCCCGGCATATGGTTTATTGTAGCTGAGTTGTAGCTGAGTCACCCACGCGTTACCCATTCGCCACGGCGCTCCCTGTGTGATGACCGATGTATGGTGGACGACGCGAGGTGGCGCAACAGAAAATATTAAAGTAAGAGGTCGCACCGAATTACTGTTAGACCTGCGAGGCATTTTCCTTATAATTCATATGTTCCTGTTTTTTTTATCTTCTTTATGTTATTATTATTGTTTCCTAAAGGTGTAATCAGGAAGGCTTGCAATTACGCGTATTCACATGCTTAGTTAGTTCGCTAATGTAAATTATCTAAGAAATTGTCAGTGGTGAATGAAGTAAGGGTTCTTCTTTATTTTACGCTTGTTATTATTGTTTCTCAGCCACCTGGTTAGCTCATACAGAAGCATACTCGTAAATTGCCTAAGAAATGAACAATAAGGAATGAAATGAGGGTTGTAATTTTCTTTCGTTTTTTATTATAATTTTTATCATTTTCTTTAAGGGCTATTCACTCGATAGTAACATCATCTCTAAGCCACGTGGTCAGTTCGTTTGCAAACATAAACTGGCTAAAAAATTAACAATGTGAAAGGAAATGACGGTTTTCATTTTCTTATTTTTATTATAATTTCATCGGGTCACTTCACTCGATTGTACAATTACACGTATACTACATTAACTAAATCTTCTACACACATAAATTACTTCTTGAGTTGGAAATGGAGAAAAGATTGAATAAAGGTATAAAATTTGCCTCCTTCAATGTACTTTTCAAATATAAAATGGAATGATATTTTCTAAGATTTTATAACGCGTGAAATTTGACCCACTTCATGTAAGATTGCATTGGGTTTGACAAGGTGGTTCAGTTGTAGGACGGGTCTGAACGGGCACAGGTAGAAGGCTCGTATTCCTAAAATAGGTAGATATGCTTATACAGGAATAGCCACGTGTAGACCCGATGATTTTCTGAAGCTTTCCTTATATTCCTGTTATAAATGTTTTCTCTTCTCATAATCGCTATTTCCTAACAACACAGTGATGATAAGTCATGCTCTTATGAATTCTTGCTTAATGATGATGCAGGTTAACTGTTAAACCATCACTAGACATTTAAAAAAAAAAAACACTCTTGACTAAAATCTAAAAACTTTCAATAGTGTCTGTTAAAAGTAGTTAGATTAAGATACCAAAATGTTCAAGCATACAAGCCAAGGAATAAAGTTTCATTTTTTTTCCCCACTACGAACACCTCTTTATATTATCTCAATACCTGATTCATCTGTAAGGAATGTTTCTTTCGCAAACCGGGACAGTGTGCATTTCTCCACTTTACTGATCATAATGTTGTATGAGGCCTTTCACTCTTGAGTTCATTTCCTTAACGTTTTGTCAGTGGATTCTAGCACATCTTTAGGCTTTCCCGCGTGAGAGTGGTGCAGGCAACCTCTCTTTATATTTATTTTACTCTTGACTAATCTCTCTGCATATGAATGTGAAAACTGGTTGTTGGAGACCCTTTCCATCACCTCACTGCTATATCTACCTATCTATTTGTCCATCCATCTATCTATCTACCTGTCCATCTATCTACCTATTTATCTATGTTTGTCTATTTCTGATGAAAAAAAAGTACTTGTAATTATGGTCCACAAATTTTTTTTAATTTTCTCCCTTCTTTCGTGTTTATCCATCTTAATTTCTATGTATTTGTTTGGCTATTTAACTATCTAATCCTCTATTTATGTCTGTCTGTAAATAAGGAAATGTTATACTGAAAAGCCTATCGTTCTTTCAGTCTATCTCCCATTATATTTCTCTGTCAATTGATTTTTATGTGCATTATTTTCAAGATAATTTTCAAATAATTATTTAAATTTTCTACTTTCCTTCAGCACCTGAGCACATTCGATATTGAGGTCACCGTGGCTTTTTCCGTAACCTCTTCCTCTCTCTCCAGAGCATTGAGGGAGCCTCCCCACGGCCGGCCAGAGCGGCGTCACTCATGCAGCACAGAAAATACCTCTCGTGGCTTTAGAATGTTTCCTGAGCACCCCTGCACTGCGCCGCGCCTTGATATATTAAGCGGAACCGGACGGCAGCTGCACCAGACCCGCCAATTGTCCGGGGGCATCAGTAATCCCATCTGAAACACGTTTGGGAGCAGACTTCTGGGTTTTTGTCATCTAAATTCCAGGGGATGTGTAAACGTGGAGGTAACAAAGGTCGTGTCACCGCCGCTCGCATTGTACACGCCGCGGCTAAATGGCGTGAGACAAGCGTCCGCCCAGCAGCGACCCGCAAGTCTTCCTGTGGTGGTGGTGGTGGTGGCGAGGACCGAAAGGAACAGAAAAGAGGTTAGCTTGCGTTTTTCTCTTGGATTTTTTTTTTCGATAAGGTATTGCATTGAATTTCTCCGTTACTTGCTACATAATTTTTAGGGTAGGCGAAGGGAAGGGAAATGGGGATAATTTGTGTTTATCTCTTCCTTTCATCTATTTTTTTTTTGGTCTCATTGGTGTGTTGTATTCGATTTCTCCGTTTATTGCTACATATTTTTGTGTGGGAGGTGAAGGAAAGGAAAGGTAAATGTTGCTTATTTTTTTCTCTCTCTCTTCTTGCCAAGTCTGTTTTTTCTTCTTTGGTTGGCGTGTTCTGGTCAGTTTCTCCGTTTATTGCTAGACTTGTTAGATGGGAAGAAGAAAAGTCTGCAGTATCCTCTTTTTTTGACAGAAGCATGTTTTTTTCTTTTTTTTCCTTGTTATAAGTGTTTTTTTTTTTTTCTTTCAAGCTCTTGATTTCGTGCCTTGTCTTCATTTCCTTTGTTTGTTACCTTATATTTTCAAAGGGAGGCAGAGATGGATGAAATTTGCACTTTTTTCCTTTGCTTCGAGTCCATTTTTATATTTGCTTTTCTTTTGCTGGCACATTCTATTCAATTCCTCCATTTATCATTTCATATTTTTTCTGTTACTTCCGCTCTTTTCATTGAACATTGAAAGTTCCAATCTATCTTTAATCCCATTCTTATTTCCAGACTAATTTTCAATGCATTGTTGCCGCTTCCATCCTGAGCTCTTTCCTTTCCATCTTTAGTTAGCTCCCTGGATATCAGCGTCACATGATCCAGAGGAGATTGAGATCTGTCAGACTAACAGCGTGGGTGGGGGAAGTTGCTTAACCTACGGCCATTCACTGTCATCGTCAGACCACGTGGACTTGCTGTTAGGAAGAAAAATGCGTTTATTTTCCCTGTCTCGGTGGCTTAACATTTGATGCCGTCCGAGCGCCAGTAAATTTGGAAACGTCGCTCTTCTATCTAGTTTTCCGCCCTTTCGTATCTCACGCCTCGTCTCTGAGCATGTAAACCTGTGTCTTATTTTTGGGCGTCCATCCATTCTCTGCTCTATAAAAGGAGTGTCCGTTCTGTAAGCATTTCCTTTATAATATTTGTAATAGGTGTTCTAATTCTTCCTATTTTGGTGTGGTGTCTAAGGAAGTCTTGTCTTATTTCTCCTAATACTTAACGTAAGACTGCCTCCTAAGTCACCCCGTGTGAAATTCAATGCGAGTTTGACGTTACTTATTCGTGTACAGAGAAGTATACACTGATTGCCTAGATATTTTTTCTCTCCCCTTAAAGGTTAGTTGAGGAGCTTGATTTGCATTGTATTGTTCTGTTTGATATGTGCAACGTATGTGTCATTTCTGCTTCTTGAATGATTTCGTTAACATTCTTTAAGGCTGCTTGACATTCCCTTTACCAGCAGAGGCTTTTAGTATTGCTGCAAAATATCACTAACTTAGTAAGAATCTTTGCATGTTTTTATTCAATATCTTTATTCAGCCGACTGTGTAATATATACTTTTTCAGTATTCAGTATTTTGCAAGACATTCTCTAGTGACTTCAAGCGCGCATTATTTGACGGAGCACACATTGTTGCGCTGCCCAACCCTCTATTCTGTGTAGCTAGTATGAAACACGAGAGTGGTGTCAGAAAGCCTGATGAAACGTTTTCCTTCAGTACAGTTATGGGGAGACAGAAAAACGACACCCACAAGAGTGACTAAACGATGAAATCTCCTAGGTCAGTTAACCATAATATTTCTTCCAGCGGCGTCAAGACCCTCCCTAATTTTTCCTCGTTTCCCCCCGGAGTCATGACCAAACACTCCATTCAGACAAGGGAGGCGATCAAAGAAGAAGGAGGACAACGAACCAGAGATGTTCATCGTGTTCCTGATATGTGCATAGTGTAGGCGTGCGAAAAAAGATTGATTGGCTGGAGGCTGTGTTGAATTTGATGTGGCATGGTGTGATCTTAATAGGAGACAGAGAATGAGAGTAACTGAAGATGCACTGAAAGGAATAGTTAGAGAAGAGAAGTAATAAGAAAGTATAGAAGTATTTTTCTCCTGTTTAGTTGTATGATATAATAGAAGAGAAATATTGAACTATTTTCTCTCGGTTAAGTTGCGGAGAACGAAAGAAACTGAAAAGGAAATTAACGGGAATAGCTATAGAAATGAAAAATAAGAACAGAGGTGTATTATCTTTCTTATGTGTGATAGCATGATCTTAATAGAAGAGGATAGTGAGACATATACGCATAACAGAATCAAGGAGAATGAGAAGACCTACAGATGCATTGTATAGGAATAACTGGAGAAACAAAAAAACGAGCTAAAGATGAAATGAATTTAAAAACTGAAGGACTAGTATAACACGACGGCTTTATATACTGATGAGAGGAGAAACAATCTTCGTGGCTTCCTTCTTTACCTACAATCTATAGATCAAATGTATACAGAAGAAATCGGCGAGCTGCTAGGTTCATTGTGCAGTGATAGATATAAAAGCGAAACAACTCAACTTTATATTAGTAATCGCGCAAATTCTCAAGACTTCTTTAACTATTGATCATTCCTTTGGCACCTTTCTTTTGGGAAACATGGAGAAAAAGTGAAAGAAGAAAACATTATTCTTTTGTGTGTGGTGTACAACATTTATATATTGTGTGATGTTCCGTGCTATTCTGTGATGCATTGTGTTATCATAAAGCAATGCATCATGTACACATCAAAAAGCGGTTGAAAGCATGGCCTGAGGTTTTTTCGATAAAGATGTTAGATATAAAGGCAGCAGACATTCAAACAATACGTTGTGGATGTAAGGAGAAATGAAGCAATCCTGTGGTTTCCTCGCGGTGGCGTGGTTGGGAGGGAAATAATATGAAGTGGGAAGGATTGTGCAGCTGTCTTAATGGGCTGGAATGCGACGCAACACGAGAGAGAGAGAGAGAGAGAGAGAGAGAGAGAGAGAGAGAGAGAGAGAGAGAGAGAGAGAGAGAATGTGTGTGTGTGTGTGTGCAGGCGTTGTGTGGCATGGCTGGGCTCGCATTCCGAGGCCACAGTGCCCCATGTTGGACATACAGTGACACGAGGACGTAACGCTACAGTGAGCCGCGTATCTGCTCATCTACATACCTTTACCTCCCTGTCCACATGCTTACATCCCACCTCACTTTATCGCCGCCCGCCTACCTGTGTTCCTCGGACTTATTTGTCTCTATCGTCCCTTATTTAATGATGCACCTAAACCCTCTTGTGCTCTATCTATCGACTCGCACCTTCTGTTTTTTTTTTTTTTGCCGCCTTTCACCCTCAGTTTGTATAGAGTATAATTGTCTCTTAACTCTCTTTCTCACCATTCTGGAAACGATGACTAATCGTGTATTTTGTAACTTTTGCAGTTTAAAAGATACGTTTTTTTAATTTATTGAGAGTTAAAGCATTGCAAGTAACTGATAATATATATATATATATATATATATATATATATATATATATATATATATATATATATATATATATATATATATATATATATATATATATATATATATATATATATATATATATATATATATATATATATATATATATATATATATATATATATATATATATATATATATATATATATATATATATATATATATATATATATATATATATATATATTATGATATTTTCTTATGTACACATAGTGAAGCTTGAAAGAGACTTTGAATATACTTGAAATATTTGACTCACAATTAAAAAAAAATCGCCAATTTAATCGTGATTGACGACGGTTATTCATTGAGAGATGTAGCTTTCTTTCTGTAATAGTATTGGACTATCTGGTCTTGCTCCATTACTTAACTATCAAATACATAATTCTTCATAGAATGACATGATGGCATGGAAGTAAACTGACTGAGCCAGTGTGAAAAAAAATAATATAGCGTATAGTGGAGGAAAAGGAGAAAAAAAAAAAAGAAACACAAAAGGTAGAGTGATATGGTGTGATACAATTAACCAGGTTGTGAGAGACGAAGAAAAATGAACAGGGAGAGAGAGGTAAGGTTTTAGTATAATATAGTATAAAGTAATATGCAGAGGAGAAAGAGGAGGGAAAAAATAGGAGAATAACTTAGTGTGTAATGGTGTGTGGAGGAAGAAGAGGTGAAAAGGAGAAGAAAAGATTGTGATATAAGAGCAGAAGAGAACAAGGAAAGAGACAAAGTGATGTAATAGCGTAAGATGCGTGAGAAGGAAGAGAAATAAAATGAGAAGAAAAAGGTAAAAGAGAAGACAAAATGAGATGAAGAGAGAGGCAGGACGTCCTCTAGTGTGACGAATAACTTTCAGGTAGACGATACAGAGGAGGAAATATGAAAAGTAATTTGAAGAGAGAGAGAGAGAGAGAGAGAGAGAGAGAGAGAGAGAGAGAGAGAGAGAGAGAACCTTCTAGTCTGACATAACAACATAGCATATGGAAGAAAAGTGGAAGAAAATGAGAAGAGAAAAATACGAGGACATGTTCGAGTAAAGAGAGAGGTTAAGTGCTGCAGTGTAATAACGTGGCATGTGGAGGAAGAGCAGAAGGAGGGAGAGAAGTAGAAGGAGGAAGGGAGTAAAGAGGCGTGTCGGGTGTGACGTGATACCGAGGCGTGGTTGACAGATTGCCAGACGGGCCGGGACAGCCACGCGCCTAATCTTCGCGTGTCGGTTTACATTACAGGTTGGGGTTTGTGGTTGTGGCAGGCCCTCCCTCAGCCGCCGGGCAATGTCTTTATCCCGCGAGTGTAGGACAAGCAGCAACTCACCGCACGTATCTCGACCATCTCACGCCGATGAACCCACCACTACGTCTCCTACCCACCAGCTTGTCCTGAGCACGCCACGCCATTGCCTCCCGGCCCATACCATTGCCACCCTTTGTCCCTCCCTCAGATGCTCCTTAAGTCCCTTGGTAAATCTATATGTCCATCTGCCTATACTGCTGTCTCCCCGTACCCCTTGACGCCGTGCCCTGTTAACTTCAGAAATCAGGTCTTGCTCTACTGGTTCATGAATCACGTCGCTGCCTCGCTCGGCTAACAGTGAAGAGAGAAAAGGTGATGTTTGTAGCTAAGAGAGAGAGAGAGAGAGAGAGAGAGAGAGAGAGAGAGAGAGAGAGAGATTTAATAATATCATCATGTTATAAATATCTGCAAAGCATGTTAGTCTCAGTTACATGGCAGGACTCCCACATCTCATTCTCACTGTCATCGTCACGTCGTCACTAGAGGGAGAATGTGTTGCCTAACCGCCGGGACACGCTACACGCTGGCCCTCGCTGCTCCTGGTGCTGTCTGTCGTGTTCAGGACTACGCCGCCTCACACACGTATTTGGTACTCATTCGGAAAGTGCGTATCTCCGAAAAATCTTAAATGTCATGGAGGGAAATATTTATAGCAAGGATTACTTCTGAGAGTTCTCGAGGTACGTATAACTTCTTCCTGGATGAATCGAAGAAACATAAGTGAGTATATGAATTTGCAAAATTCACTGAATCAGTGCTGAAAGATGAGCATTCAGTGGGTCCTTCTGAATTCATATGTACGTATTAATGTCAATTAGGGTTCTTCTTTCCTGTACCCTCTTCCTCCGTTCCGTAAGCTGTAAGTAGTGAAGAAAAAATAAATTCTGAAAACAAGCTGGAGCTAAGAAGGAAAACAGAACCCTTATCACTTTACATCAGTACGTCCTGGTGTTTAGATTTAGAGAGGCATTACACTATTACGTCCTCGCCTATCCTCCTGATGTATCTCGCTGCTGCTTCACGTCACAAGGCAATGTTATTTACACTGTCCCGGAAAATGCAAAGTACAGGACTGGATTCTAGACGCAAAGTAAGGCCTCCTATTACATGCTATAAATTTCCTTAATCTTTAATAAGAAATTTCAACCAGCAAAGGATTTAGAAAGCAGAGAAAACAAGCCTATATCCTTGAAGGCACGGGACGCATGACTTTCCCAAAAATAATATGTCGCAAATTTTCTTTAGTCCTTGATAAGAAATTCAAACCAGCAGGAAACTTAGAAAGCATTGAGGACAAGAAAACAAACTAAGAAGGCGACAGTCATGCAAAGTTAGGAGTGCAGGAGAAAAATACAATGCGGAGAAAATAATAGTACAAACATAAGCAAAGACGGTTGAGAAGAGATTAAGTAGGAGTGGAAACTTGAAACTTCTTGTAAAGGCGGTCGTAAAGAAGACACGCATCGCACGGGTGACAGAACCTCCGGCGCCTCAGCCTCACCTGTGTCACCACGCTGCTTATGCTGATTGTGAGGCTGAAGGTGAAGCCAACGAGGAAGTTTTATATGGAAATGAAAGGAAAGTAAATATGTACTACAAGAACCACAGTGACCAATGATGGTAAAGCTTATCAAAACAACTGTACATTTAATCGTAGAAGTTCACACACACACACACACACACACACACACACACACACACACACACACACACACACACACACACACACACACACACACACACACCGCGTAGTGTAGTGGTTAGGGCCGGATTGTTAAACAAACCCCTTCCCTTCCTTCAAGAGGTCCGTATGAGAGATACTCTTGGCTCCATGGGGACCCATGGTAACGTTAAACCGTTCTTGCCTTCCCCCTTCCTGCGGTCCGCTCGCGGTAAGGTTGGTACGCTGGAAGGGGTTCCTGTGCGCTTGGCGCACCATTCACCATCATATTTTATATCAGGTAAGCCTATTTTTGTACTTTGTAGTTACTTTTAGTTTTATTAGGTAGCAAACCTATATTTGTCATAAAAAGACTGCCTTACCGGCCAGTTTCCCTGAACAAGAGCATGGCAAAATAGATGCCTGCACGTTACCTTACCAAGCAGATTTTAACTCAATTATATGATGAAACGAGTATATTTCTTTAGATTTTCGTTATTTGTTAGCAGTTTTATATCAAAGTAACCGACATGAGGAATATAAAGAACGGTCTGCATTACCTTTTTTTTTCATATCAGTGCCATAATACCTGTGTGGGGAATATCTTACCATGCCTATTTAGGCCACTTTAGTACCGAGATCGCCCCCTATTCTGAGTTTGTTGCCACTTGTAAGGAGTACAATGACAAATTTTAACGCTCGACTCACAATCGAGAAGGCCGGGCTCGAGTCCCGGTAAGCGGCGAGGCAAATGGGCAAGCCTCTTAATGTGTGGCCCCTGTTCACCTAGCAGTAAATAGGTACGGAATGTAACTCGAGGGGTTGTGGCCTCGTTTTCCCGGTGGGTGGAGTGTGTTGATGTGGTCTCAGTCCTATCCGAAGATCGGCGGTCTATGAGCTCTGAGCTCGCTCCGTAATGGGGAAGACTGGCTGGGTGACCAGCAGACGACCGAGGTGAATTACACACACACACACACACACACACACACACACACACACACACACACACACACACACACACACACACACACATACACACACACACACACATTCTGAACTAATATTATAGGAATGCTTTTAGGGAAGGATGATTATGTTACAGGTATTTTTCCTTGTTACAGTATGAGCATAATAAAAGACAGAAAATAGATATGAAGAGAATTACCATAAACTTCAATATTTTCAAACAGTGCGAGTAAAAGTATTCTACATCAAATTTAAAAACGCATGATTATTTTTCTGATTTTTTTTTCATCATTTTATTGTCTACCTTGCATAAAAAAAAAGGACAACGGGAATAAAAACCTGAATATTTTTCTTAGAATTAAGAGACAAATAGATAAGTAAACAAATAAAACACACACACAAAAAAAAAAAATATCCAACTACCTGCCTGCCTACTTCAATAAACAATACAAAGAAAAGTACCAATACTGCCTCCAGTCTTGTAATATGATTGGCGTAAAGAACTAGTCAAACGTTAACACATTCGTACATGACAACAAACATACGTACATACAAAAATACATACATACATACATACATACATACAAATCCGTGTCCTCGTGTACCTGGCCAGACCATAAAAGTGCACATCCCGGAACACATCATCCCTTATGTATCCTCAAGGAAGTCTTTATTGTATTATTACGCCCTCCTCTTCGCCCCGCCTCTGATCATCCTAAACGACCCTCCTACCCTTCACTGTCCTCAAACACTCCTCCATTTACCTGCGGCGCTGTGTTTCGGTGAGGTCTCGCAAGTGCTCGCACCCCCAAAAACCAGAAACGGACTTACTCTAGCTCCGAGAAGGTCCTGTCTACCTTCGAGAGGACGATTCTCACTCCTGGCTCTGTTGGACGATTGCACAGTACCTGGCTGGCCTGCTAACCTTCGTTACCTTTGGGTGATGTAGAGTGTACCTTTCCGCCCCTAGGATTTATAATATTTGTGTGGTCTTTTGATAGGATATTTTCTCTGTGGTTAGTGGTAGGATTACACATGTTTCTAGTAGTTTGCTTTTCATTTGGGTTTTGTGTTTATGTACTACTAGTGTATAAGTAAATTTGTAAGTTGTTTATAATATTTGTTTTTGAACCTGCTAACACGTGACAGTATTTAAATTCCCTGTTTGTGATCTTTTGTTACGATAGTTTCAGACTCGTCTCCAAGAATATGCGCCGCAAGACTATTGGCCGATGATGAGCTTGGCCATTGTCAGCGGCGTTCACTGTAATCGTAATTAGGCTGTGTGTGTGTGTGTGTGTGTGTGTGTGTGTGTGTGAGAGAGAGAGCGTGTTTTCATCATAGTCTGCTACACACACACACACACACACACACACACACAGAGAGGGAATGGTCTGCTTCAATCTTATAATGGCATGAGATGTGTTTGTGTTCTTATTAAGCGCAAAAGAGCCTACAAAATATTGATATGTCAATCTACAAAATATTGATATGTCAATATAACTGCGTCATATTTCCCACTAAGCGTAAAAGAGCCTACAAAATATTGATATGTCAATATAACTGCGTCATACTCGTATTTCCCACTACGCCTGACAAGCAGCTGAGGCTTGAGGTTATCTACATAGCATTGCCATCTAGCGCTGTCTGGCACAATTGACATCTCGCGTCATTCATCGTCTCTCAGGTTCATACTATTATGGTAACTCGAATTTGTGGAACACACGAAAGGCATATTTATCAGTAGTAGTCTTGCTTTCATTCGTTAAGTCCACCAGAGTCACGGAGCCGGTGACGCATTTTCTACTTTCCAGAATCGGAGCCTTTCGAATCAGTTTCGGGGCGTCTCAAGGCAGTGCGAGTAGGAAGCTCTTGGATACGAGTAAAAGTTCCCAGTTTGTCATTAGTTTTCATATTTATTCTTTTCCATTTGTGTTCAGTATGTTTTGTGAAGGACTCACAAAGTAGTGTATAGTTCAGTAACGCGATTCGAATAGCTTCTTAATTATTAGTATGCAAAGTCTCTGTTGTGCGATTTATTAACTTGTTGTAAAATCGATTACGATTACCAATAAGCCTGATAAGCTTCACTGATTTATCGCCTCTAAATTCGAAGCGACAGCCATCCCGTGTATCCTGGGAGGCGGCCAGTAACTGCGTGGTCGACTCAGTGGTGGGGTAGTGTGCAGTATTCAAGAGTATTCTTGCGCTTGCAGCGACTCGTCGTGTAGTGTGTCAGTATTTGGTGGTGTGTGACGAACTGGTACAAATTTGTGCGGAGTATTTCCTACATAAAGCGAGAAAATAGCGTTATTGGACCAAGTAGTAGCGGGATAGCGGGACGGACGGAAGCTATGACAATCACCACCACGGTCCGAACGTCCCACACCACGCTTGATGACGCCGCTCCCTCTCACTCTCCTCTGCGACCGTGCCGCTGCTCTTTGCTGCGTAGTTTCATTATAATGGCCAAATACCTTGTACTCCATGGCACTTAACTTTGATTTTTATGATTGTGTAATTCACTTTCAATCTACTTTCCTAGTCTTTATACTCCATCCCCAGTGCCTCGGTCATAACCACAACTAATTGACTTCACGAATGTGTCATGTGAACTATTTACTTTACTTAGACCTAACATAGACAAGAAAGTGATAAACGTAAGCAATATTATCTTAAGATACGTATTTTTTTCACGCTCTGATAAATCTTTATACGACAAAACTATGCACAATTTTTGTATCATGTTTTAACTATGTTTGTCTCATGACATGCCGCCTGTACATGCCGCCTGTACAACTTTTCACTAATGCCTGTCTCCCTCTACTTGTTCAGTATAGTGTGGCTACTAAGTGAAGGAGAGGGAAGTCCAGCCAGCTAAAGGAAGACATCTGGTGAGTGTGCCTACATATGAATAT
Source organism: Portunus trituberculatus (assembly GCF_017591435.1). Taxonomy (NCBI): domain Eukaryota; kingdom Metazoa; phylum Arthropoda; class Malacostraca; order Decapoda; family Portunidae; genus Portunus; species Portunus trituberculatus. Next base: position 1,636,827 of record NC_059294.1, on the reverse strand, counting down.
TTGTTGATAATTAGTTATCTTTTCCTATCTTTCTTTGCATAATTTTCTTCATTCAGGCTTCAGGAAAGCATTTGAATATTTACAAAACAAAAATGCAAAACACATAAAACTGTGTGGGGTAGGTTGATAGGCTTCAGCTGGCAGGATGACCGGCTGCTGGGTGTAATGGTTGATAACAAACTAAATATAACGTCATACTATAACTTGGACATCTTGATCTCTCGTATTTCATGGGTCGTATTCGAATTTTGGTTATTATTTAGTGATGCCAAGGTCTGTTTCAGCACTGTCCTCCACCACCCAAGGCTCACTTCTGCAGCAGCCCGTCCGCCTCAGCCAGCCAGATTATTTTTTGTTACATTGTTCGCAAATTATCTAAAATCCAATTTGCCATCATATTATGGAGTTTTATGTGCCTGGGTATATAATATCGTTCTAAGTACCTTTATCTCTACATTTAAATCTGCTACTATTCTTCCGTCAGTTGTATTCCTCGGTCTCCTCCTATCCATAAATGGCTCCTTGTTTCTCTCACTGTATTCACAAACGACTAAGTAATGAATGATAAGTCCATTATTCTTTGTTCCTCCTATGTGTTTATTCTCCGCCTCCTTTTTCGCTCCAGAAATAAGACAGCCGTTCTATTACTCGCTGGTGACTCCACAGAATGAGTGGAAGGAAGGTAGCAGTTCTAATCTACAGTTGAGATCGAATTATTAAGAGTGTAATTCGCTGTGCCTCAACATTAAATTCGTAATCAAGAATTAAACCTGAATCTTCCCCAAATAGAAGTTACTTGACATAATAAAATTGCGTGCAGATACAATGCAGACTTCTTTTGTTTTGTAAATTCGCAAACTGGAAGTCATTTAAGGGTAAGGATTAGCGTAGAAATAAAGAGCAGTAGCTGATTATGGGGATGAGTATTTATTATTCCTCCGAACCGTATCGTTATCCAGTGGAACAAGTTACCTATAAAAGCTATTGGTACAAAAAAGAGGAAAAAAACTGGATCTTAAGTTTTTCCTGTTATTTGCTTATTTTTCTTATCGTATACCTATTTGATTTTTTTTCTCGTATTTCGAGGCTGCAATAATCATTGAAATGGTCACTTATAGACTGTTTACATCCACTCAATGCATAACATATTTCATTTCCAGCAGTTCTTTTTACAGTTTCAGGACCTTTCATTCCTAGTAAATGTAGCTGTCACGTGTAGACCTGGTGGCATCTTGTAGCTTTCCTTATTTTCATGTACGTATTATCAAGTAATTAAAACACGAAGTTTGTTCAACGCGGAAACTCTTAATTCATTGTCTTTGTAAATTTCGGCAACAAGGCTTGGGCTTACTAGTTCTCTCGGTCCGGAGTGAGGTGGGCGAGCAGGGGCCATTTGCATTTTCTGTCCTCTCATGGCAGTGGGAAAAACCTGTAGGCGCGGTTAGTTTATTCACGCAGGTCACAGTATTATACAACAGCGTCCTAGCTGGTAATTTCTTCTTTTCCTATTTCTCCATTTATTTTCTTCTTCATCCATACCGTGTACAAGTCTTTTTCCTTTAACGAAAGTATTCTTGTAACCTACCAGATAATACAAAGAGGAGAGAAAAAACGCGATTTTTTTTTGATCAGGTGAAATGTATAGTTATTTCAAATCTTTTCCTGTATTACTGATGCTTATACACACACACAAACCTCATAGTATGTACGTAGAATCTCAATTTTCATTCCAAGCTTTTTCATGTTAGTTGTATATGCTTTCAAATTTAATGTAAGACGTGTAACTTATTCATGTTATGACCGAGACATTTTCCCTGTTTCTCGTTGTGCTGGTAAGAAATAGCCTTGTATATTCACATGATTAGGCGTCCAGGGGCCCCTTGCTCCGGTGCGACGGGGCTTCGTACTCCAGATTTCAGTGTCACGATTGTTGTGTCTGAGTGGAGCACGCTTGGGCCTCACCGCTGTTCTGATCCAGTTTCCCGGGCATCTGAACCTCCGCGGCGTGACTTGCTCCCCACGTATTTTGCATCAAGGGAACTCTTCTCTTTTAAATGCCAAATTTCCTGAACCTTAAATGCGGTGGCCACATTCCTTATCTTTTTTGCCGACTTGTCCTTATCACCACCGGGCCTTCACGTGGGTGCTTCCTGCTGACTGCTGATGGCGCAGCGGGACGATAGCACCAACGGACGGCTATTTACCAAGAAAAATACTCTCGTGGTTTTGCTGAAGGGTAGAATTTTGCTCCATTTTTTTCGTTGACGTGCTAAACGTACTTCCTTGTAACATGCATGCATACAACCCTCGACATGCTCACATAGGCTTCGGCTGTTTGAAGAGAGAAATTTACTCCCTGGCTACACTAGTAAAGTATACTTTCACGACCGTATATCCACATTCTTTGATAATCCTACGTGCGAGAACATAGCAGTAACAGTACAGACCCACTAACATGCATTCATTAGTTCGTTGCATATAATATTTAACATTCAAGATCATAAGGAAGAGCCATATATATTATTTTTAAGAACTTTTTAGTATATCTATATAATAGTTTTTTACTCCCATTCGTACAAATACACCGTGAAACTATCGAAATATGAATTATAAATAAAATGTGAAAGGAAATGTAATGGACATGTGTTGGAATGCTAAGGGGAAAACGAAGGATGAAAAGGAGGTTGAGGAACTTTTACAGAAAATCATAAAAACCGAAAGGATGAGAAAAATAATGAAACTGATGGAGGAATATATATATAAAAAAGATAACAATAACGCGTACGCTTGAGGCAAGAAAGATAGAAGAAGCAGAAGAAAAATAAATTGACGGAACATAATTAAAGTCACAATAATGAGAAAGACTGGCCACCCGAAGGAAATGACAAAATAGAGAGAGAGAGAGAGAGAGAGAGAGAGAGAGAGAGAGAGAGAGAGAGAGAGAGAAAAAGAATATGTATGTGGTAAAGCATAAATGAAACTGAAATAAAAACCAAACGACGAAATTGCACATAAAGAAAAAATGTTGATAGAAGTGTGTGTGTGTGTGTGTGTGTGTGTGTGTGTGTGTGTGTGAGAGAGAGAGAGAGAGAGAGAGAGAGAGAGAGGTGGATGGGGTTATGGGGGGGGGACAGTCGAGTGTGGAGGCAGGCGTGGTGAGCGAGACAGGGAGGACTGGGATTTGAGTCAGCAGGGAAGTGAGTGGCTGAGCACGAGGACCTCACGAATCTCGCCAACATTTGTGTAATTTTAGTATTATCTTTAGCGCATCGTGAAAGGGTGCGGTCTCTCTCTCTCTCTCTCTCTCTCTCTCTCTCTCTCTCTCTCTCTCTCTCTCTCTCTCTCTCTCTCTCTCTCTCTCTCTCTCTCTACACACACACACACACACACACACACACACACACACACACACACACACACACACACACACACACACACACACACACACAGTCAAGCAATAGTTATGCATACAAACCTTGGCACGAATATCACCTTACCTTTTGTCATCAGGTTCCAGCCCACCCTCTGTTGACCGCCACCTGTGCATTACAATACAATACGCAGACCCCTCTCGTCATAACTGCATTTTTTTCATGTATCTCTTCCAACTTTTATGGAAGGTAAGATTTCTACACTCATGCACCTATACTTTCTTCTGGTGCCTGTGGTGAATGTGGATACCAGCTGTGTTTCATTTAATAATCACCAGTGCTTTCTCTATCAAATTCTATCCCTCGGTAGTAACAAATAGTAACAGATATTCAGTATTTTCCATATGATTTTGCTAGGGACTATTCTAAAACGTTTCTCTTGTTTAGGTTATTACGGTTGGCGATCCAGATTTCAAGGGTGTTTTTAATGTTCTAATGATTTTCTAAAAAGCCTTCTGTGTCATTAGGAGAAAAAATTCTTAAGAACTCAACTAATGATCGTTGTGGAATTTGAAAGTGGTTTTGGTGAACGAATAAGTAAAGATTTTAAAACAAAAGACTAGGATGCTTCTCAACAGTGGTGATCAGAAGTCAAGTAACCTGTCACACTGATTAACGATCTTCTCAGTCATTCGTCCTCTGAACTGCCAAAAACCCATTACCTGTCAGGTATTGTAAGAGATTCCCAGGAGATCAGAGGCGTTGCTATTGATAAGAGGAAAAAAAAGAGGAATTGAATACAGTATGTTACAAAGTTGACCACGACTTTACCATGAAACCCCTCCCCCCTTTTTTGCTTTTCATAGTATGTTTGTTTAACATTTACCTTTTCTATTGTTAATCTGAAGGTAAAGTTTTGTCCTACCTTCCCCAGATGTTTAATGGTCTTTTATGCC
>NC_059294.1:1610000-1627500 GCF_017591435.1 Portunus trituberculatus | reverse complement strand
CTAAGTATATTGACACAAAGAATATAATTTGAAACTCTTCCTTTTAAAATCAAGAATGTATATTTCTGAAGATAATCATGCCACTTAGAAGCACTATAGAAAATGGAAGTTATCTCCTTTAAACTGAGACACTGAAATGGAAAACAATATAATTTTCTTCAAATTTAGCAACATCTTCATATGATTAGCACTAAATTTTCAAGTAATATTGACTCATTTAGAAAGAATTTAAAAAAAGAAAAGCCAGACAGGTTTTCTCGGATGTGATCGAGAACCACTATATATTTTCTGGATGAGTGGCTATTTAAGCATTATATAGATTGCATCTGCGTAGTTCAGAAACTTTGCATACTCACGCTCATAATTTGTGATGATTTTAACTCAGCGTTGAAGTAAATTTATCCACACAGCTTCATCAAGTTTGGCAGCCATGTGATTGGGGTGGCTGGCTGCTGAGCTCACCCGAGATAAAAGCCTCGTGGCGTGCATCGCTCAGACCCCAGTAGCTCCTTGTTGCACGTAGGAAGGCTCCTCTTCTCACCTCATTCAGAGGCCGAGCGTTCATCACATTCAAGGCTTGTGGCAAAAGTTATGTCTCTACCTTTAAACTTTTACAGAACAAGGGCAGCATGTCTGCTGCTGAACTGCAGGTCACTGACTCCTTCAACTCTGAATGTTCTAAGTTCTTTTACTCTGCTTTGACATTGCAGCAACATACACAACATAGTCTTACGTATTGCTTCATGCAGGTGATGCGAATTCTTTGGGAGAGTTTGCATGTGATAGATGCTGTCTGAATACAGAGATAAGGAAAACTTGACAGGGAGAATGATGAAAAGTATTTTGAAAGGGAACTCAAAGTGCTTTATGGAATGTTAGATTATATTACTAGTGAAGCTGTGCCAAGCGTGGTCACTGATCCTCACTCAAAATAAATGTAGAAATAACATAAATGGGGTATACGCATATATATATATATATATATATATATATATATATATATATATATATATATATATATATATATATATATATATATATATATATATATATATATATATATATATATATATATATATATATATATATATATATATATATATATATATATATATATATATATATATATATATATATATATATATATATATATATATATATATATATATATATATATATATATATATATATATATATATATATATATATATATATATATATATATATATATATATATATATATATATATATATATATATATATATATATATATATATATATATATATATATATATATATATATATATATATATATATATATATATATATATATATATATATATATATATATATATATATATATATATATATATATATATATATATATATATATATATATATATATATATATATATATATATATATATATATATATATATATATATATATATATATATATATATATATATATATATATATATATATATATATATATATATATATATATATATATATATATATATATATATATATATATATATATATATATATATATATATATATATATATATATATATATATATATATATATATATATATATATATATATATATATATATATATATATATATATATATATATATATATATATATATATATATATATATATATATATATATATATATATATATATATATATATATATATATATATATATATATATATATATATATATATATATATATATATATATATATATATATATATATATATATATATATCTGGCATTACGTTTAATTTCGTTGAGCTTTACGATATATGGAGAGAGAGAGAGAGAGAGAGAGAGAGAGAGAGAGAGAGAGAGAGAGAGAGAGAGAGAGACGTTTCATTTCGTTGAGCTTTACGATATATGGAGAGAGAGAGAGAGAGAGAGAGAGAGAGAGAGAGAGAGAGAGAGAGAGAGAGTTGAAGGATTAAAGAAAAGTTACTATGCCAGAAGTACATGAATACATTAAGAAGGATAAAAAATACTATGAATCTTTGCAAACAAAAACAAACAAAAAAAAAAAAAAGTACACCAACCAGCACCACCACCACCAGCACCACCACCACCACCACCACCACCACCACCACCACCACCACAACGCTCCCAGCTATACGTCGATAAAAATAAAGTTATCTACTGGCGTCCCGGTCAGGTCTTGTAGCGAGGTGGCCGGTAATCAACCCACAGGTGGCTGCGGTGATTAATATGATAACGAGAGGTGGCGGCGTGGCTCGGCAGGGCGTGAGGGAGGGAGACTTTCACCCAACCCAATGCAGGACTGGCTGGGAGGCTGCCTGCGCTGTCTGTCTGCGGGAGGGGCAGATGCATACACGTGTCCATCGCTGTTGCTTACAATGTGCCGGCCAGTGGGAGGGTAGGGAGGCCAGGGACGGGTACTGATGGAAACTCTGGGGTGTGGTAGGGAACGGCACACGGTGGAAGGATGGGTGTTGGGTGGAGTGGAGCTGTGAGGCAGGTCGGTGAGCAGAGCAGGGTGGAAGGTGGAAGTGCAGTGCAGTAGAACGATGCAGTCTGGGTTGTGGTTCTATAGGAGAGTGTTTTTATTTGGTATTTTTTGTTCTCGTTACTTTACCCAGACTCGTAGCAATGAGGAAAGTAATAAAGTGATAGTAATAATAGTGTACCACTTGAAGCAGGAGTACTTGAAATAATGCTAGCAATATCTGTGGTGTAATTAGTAACAAAAGCAATAACAACAATATTTGCACTGGCTCTCAAGTCAATGATTTTAACAAGTACAAGCCCTCTAAGCTAAATAATTAATAAAATATCACCACCTATGACTGCAATGATAGCTGTAAGAATAATGATAAGGAAAATAAGGAATAATATAATGAGTAGTAATTTCCAGATCTTACAACATAATGTAATGGAGTATTGTTGTCGTAAGCTGTTGTGGTTCATTCTTCATAGAAAATTGCTTAAAACCAAAATTTACTTATGAATATTTAATACAAAATGTGATGGGATTTTATGTCCTTTAATTTCGTGGTAAAATAGATACGAATATCACTAAAAAAACAAATAAAACGAAAGCAAAATAAGAAAACGGAAATTATTCATGATATTTACACGAAAATTGCAAAGTTTTTCATTATCCCTATGTATTCACTGTTTGATAGTGAAATATACATAACACACATTTATTAAGTCTTATGAGATCTGTTAACAACTTAATTCTTTTCACAACTCCTATCCAGCGACTCTGTACGTGGCTGTGCTTGTGTTATTACCTGTTTTGTTGTGAAATACACGAAATCAAGCGAATTAGCACACTTTTCTGGTCTGTGTTCAAAATTCTCTCTCTCTCTCTCTCTCTCTCTCTCTCTCTCTCTCTCTCTCTCTCTCTCTCTCTCTCTCTCTCTCTCTCTCTCTCTCTCTCTCTCTCTCTCCCCTGGCCATTCCTTTATCCATGATATTCTCCCTCTTGCAGATTTTTTGTACATCTCCATTTCTCGCTTGTCTATCCTTTCTATTTTTCCTCCTACCAATCTTCTCTTCTCTACACTCCCCCTCTGCATTCCTTCTCCACAAATCTCTTATCTACTGTATATTTCTCTCTCCATTTCTCCTCTTACAATTTATTATTATTTTTCTTACGTTTCTCTCTCCATTCCACCACCCTTCACTCCACTTATATCTGTACACCTTTAAATACATTCCCTTCATGACACGTTGGAACAGCCCACCCTCCTCCTCACCCCCTCAGCACACACACGTTCCGCCACACTTTCATCACGCCAATCCCGCCACACCCCAGCATGCCTTTCCCCGCCACCACCCCTCTCCATTTTCTATTCTATCCCGCGACACCCCGCCACCTGCCGTCGTCATCCTTCATCTCTGAATGAACCCTTTGGCACAGCAGATTACAGTGGGCTGAGATGAACACTATAATGGAAACTTTTAAGTATTTCCAGGACACATTAGATTTTAAAAGTTAGATTGCTTGTATCTTATGTATCTGAGTGTTATTTCTTCTTATCTTTTCCTTCCCTGATTTCCTTGTTTTGTCGCAAGAAATCAATTAAAGACTCTAATGGAAACTGAGGCAAAAGTTATTGGTATGTTTTGAGTTTTCGTTGTGTTCTGTTGTTTTGATTTTGTATTGTCTTACCTTTTTAAATGAGTTTTCGTTTTAGGTTCTCTCTCGTGAGGCGCTGTATGACCTCCATGTTGTGTCGCCTTAAATCAGTAAGTTCAATAAATCTTGAAATGTATACTTGTTGCCTTATCATATTAATACTACAAATCTTGGATAATGTAAGAAATGCATCCATTCAAGACTTAAATGTCGTGTCTCTCTCTCAAATCACGTCTCAGGAAAGAAGCAGCGAGTGCTGTACTTGCATTTCAATTTTAAAAGTCTGGTCAAAGAAACCAAAGTAGAAAAAGCCTTCTGATTGATGTCTCCCAAAACAAGTTATATAAAAAAATCTTCCAATATGTTTACGTATGACTGGAACGCCTGCGATACACGTGGGGCAGCTGAGTGTTGATAGGAGTGCTCATAAGAGTGTTCGTAAGAGGCACGTCCCCTCCCTCTCCGCGCCAGGTTTCAGTATCGTGGGTCATTGTTTGGTCGAGTAAGTGGGACAGACGCACGGCAAACTTACACGCAACATGAAGTTATATTTACTTGTGTTTACTCAAATGTAGGCAGACCACTGAGTAAACATAAGGCGGATAAAGAAAGCATGTTTTCCTTGGTCCAGACAAACATAATCAAAGAAATGTATTGAGGCAAAGTTTACAATTCATATACATAGCATAATGTGTCGCTCAGGAAAATAGCGTGCAATAATATTACATGTTGTAGTTGTTATTGTGACTTGTAGTTATAGCGGTAGTGGTAATTGCTTTACTAGTAGCAACTGTAGCTGCTGCTGCTGCTGTTGTTGCGTTTGGTGCTGTTACGGCTATTACTGCTATTACTTATTCTTCTACTACTACTACTACTACTACTACTACTACTACTACTACTACTACTACTACTACTACTACTACTACTACTACTACTACTGCTGTTACTACTACTGCTGCTACTGCTGCTGCTATTACTGCTACATTACTACTACTGCTACTACTACTGCTGCTGTTGCTGCTGCTGCTGCTACTGCTGCTGCTGCTGCTGCTGCTACTGCTACTACTACTACTACTACTACTACTACTACTACTACTACTGCTACTACTGCTACTACTACTACTACTACTACTACTACTACTACTAATACTATGCTATACACATCACCACCACCATTACTACAACAATATATCATCATCATCATCGTCATCATCATTATCATCACAATTTTTACCATATCTCAACAGAAACACGACTTTTGATTACCAACATCGTATCGCGCCAGAGGAGGGAGGAGGAAATGGGGCAAGATTAACCCTTCCTAGCGGGACTCTTCGCCTCGCCATCCAGTACCAGACACGCATGTAGCACTGGTCCTATGGTATTGACCGAGCAGTCCCCTCTCTTTCACCCTGCCTCCTCGTCCCCTTTACAAAACCCACTCAGATAATGCGATACCGTAAACCACCGGCGAGAGAGCTTAGCATTTTTAGCAACAAGCTGTGGCAAGTTAACAGTTCCGTCAGCCTGCCACTGTGCAACGTAGAAGCTGGGGCCACTTTTTTTTCTTAATTTTTTATGTGTGTGTGTGTGTGTGTGTGTGTGTGTGTGTGTGTGTGTGTGTGTGTGTGTAGTGCGTTATGCTTATCAGATCCGCGTTTGGTTAAGGTTGTGCCGCAGAGAGTTGGGAGACCGGGGGAAAAAAAGTAGACTTTCTTGCAATGTTTATGATTCCTGCGAGTGCAATATAAGTCGCGGGTGACGTCGAAGTTGTTTTCCTCGTTCATGATGTGGGTTTATTTAGGCAAGGCTGAGTGACGCTTGTTCCTGGGTGTCTTGAGGCCAGATTGTTACCGTCGCAGGGATAATGCTCACCTGTATGCACCTGCCTGTTGAGTGGCTCCCGTGCACCTGCATGGCTGTGGGAGGTAAATAGATGCGTGCACCTGGCAGGTCTTTGCTGTTTTGGGGCGTCAGGGCAGCGACTCCTCTCCTTACTACACATTATGGGATGGAGGAAGCTGGTACAAGTTTTGCACGCATAGGGTCAAGGTACGCATCAAGCCGTGCATTTTCATGTCAAAAGCGAATAAAAAAGCAGCGTAAACAGTGAAATTTGTCAGAATATTTCGGCTTTTAGTGCCGTGTGCCTAATTTTAAACAATATCTTGCCCCATATCTCCCAGAACGGTAAGATCTGATAATTTTATGATTGCTAGGCGTGAGAAGCAATATCTTTTCCATAAAAGTTCAGCAGAAAGTTGTATTTATATCTGAAATATTATCTAACCAAGTTTTACCTCGCCACCGTAAAACTTTCGCGACTAATGCTCGTTTCATCAGTTACGCAGCGTCACAGGAGCAGCGAGCGGTAAATGGAATTTTTTTTTGCTACAGTCTGTTTTTATCCATCCCGCAAGGCACACACGGCAGGTCAGGCTTCACTATTCCCTCTCTTGTTTCTTCGTATTTTCACTCACTCGCCGCGGGTACGTCGGCGCGGCTCTTCACTTTTAGCCCCGAGTTATTGGTAAACCCATAATGAAAGGCGAGATATTTTTGACTGGTATAGGAGGAAGGGGAGTCATCACTTACGAACTGTCGGGAGAATTCAAGTAATATTATAGTGTAGGACTCCATTGTTCTCCACGGTGTTGTATGCAAATTCACTTGTTCTCCAGATAATCCAATGTGTAGAGAATGTGAAAGTGATTACTTAGACCGCGTATTATCGAGGGAGCTTTTCGTGTAATCTGTATCTCGTGTATCGCTCGTTTCTCTCGCTTAATTCAAGAGAATACATTTGAATTTTTGTGGGATACGGAAGAAAATAAAAATCCTCAAGTTCGTTCTTCCTTTTTGCGTGAAGAATTCCTCGCGGCTTCTCCTCCCGTCATAACTCACGAAAAATTTGGAGAAAGGTAAAGAACTGATCCCACGCAACGCAACGTGGTTTGCCATTTAATATTCAGTGAATTCCGTCACATCAATAATGTATGTTAGATGCACTGACCTCGCCTCCACTCCCTTCGTGGAACGGCGACGGTAGATCCAACACTCATTTCGGGGAGAAAGGAAGGAGGAACAGAATGTGGGAAAGGCGGAGGAAATCATCGGGTGGGAGGAGGAACACTGCCCGCGCCCCGTGGCTCTCCCTGCCGCCGCCTCCACACTGGTGAACTTTCCCCCATGGGTTACAAGGCGGCTGGGAGTGTCTCTCAGAATGTATCATTTATGGCTGTACATTTTAGCTTGTGCAGGGACCAGCGCAGGTGTTTCTCTGCTTCATATTTTCTTCGTTTCGCAATATTTTATGGTCGACACTTCAGTAATACTCAGGAGTGTACACATTTACCATCTGTTAAACTCAAGTACTTTATTAGTTTTCAGAAGTAAAGCTAAGATTATTATCGCAATATGTAATTATTAATAGTTTAGTTCTTCCTTAAACATACACATTTAGTGCAATAGATATTATATATAAGTGGTATCAGAGTATGCAAAGTTTAAGACGTCTGACTACTATATATCAAACATTCTTGAGTGTCAGTTGGTGTCCATCAGCGTGAGAGAGAGAGAAACACGCCGCACTGGGCTGGGAAAATATAGTTGCCCTGAGTAAAGCTTAACTATTTAAGAGTGCTCGAATTAACCTTTCCCTTATAAGGTGATGGGCAGCAAGAAGACCCAGCCTATGCAAGCGGAGCAAAGCGGAGCAAAGTGTTGAAATGCACACTAACCACAACAAAAAATGGTTGCTTGACAGGCGGCACGAGAACAAAGTGTAATATAGAGTGACGCTGACTACCGCTCGTCATTCTACTCATGTATGTGGCAATTCGACCCCCATCGACTTGAGGAGACGAGTCACTAGCTCCCCGCGGCCTAGGTGACTTGCATGGACTAACCTGGTGACGCATTGCAGCCCACACATTCCTGCCTAACTTTAAATCTTTTACCGCTATAGCTCTATATTGTTTGCATGAACAGAGTAAAGAGAGAATACAAGGCTAATTATGTATTTTCCAAGTTACAAGAGTATCCATCTTACTTTGGTACAAAACTAGGGGTCTAAGAAAGTTGCAAGTAATTATGGGAAAGAAAGCACCTCTAGCAGTGAGAGCGTTAAAGACTTAGGTTTAGGTAATCAAGTAAACCTTTCCGCATCCTCTCCAACTCTGTACGGAACAATCACCTAGCGTAGGAGATTGTGAATGAATGCTACAATTCTCTACCCGCCAAGAAGGGAAGCTTAAGACCAGTACTTTTCCCAGATACCTTTGAACTGTTCTCTTTGCCTGAGCGCGCCTGAATGAATTGCCGGTGTTAAGCGTTATGGCAAGGCACAAACGCGTCTGGCCCGGTGACTGATGGTTGTCTGGACTCCACCTCCTTACAATGTCAGTGCAGGCAGTGAGCTTGTCAGGACAACTCAACTCCGGGATAACCAGTAATTGTCCGGGTGTTTTAAGGTACGGCTGTTAAATTTGCATCTAAATGAAGTAATTTTTTAGCTCGGGGACACGTAAAAAAAACCGCAGCCTTGTCTGAAAGATTTATACCACCACGTTATTTGCAACACTTACAACAGAGCCCAGGTAACGAAGGGCTCAGGCATTCCTCGCAGCATCTGTAAGCACCGCATGCGCTCTCTCTCTCTCTCTCTCTCTCTCTCTCTCTCTCTCTCTCTCTCTCTCTCTCTCTCTCTCTCTCTCTCTCTCTCTCTCTCTCTCTCTCTCTCTCTTTTCCTCTCTCTCTCTCTCTCTCTCTCTCTCTCTCTCTCTCTCTCTCTCTCTCTCTCTCTCTCTCTCTCTCTCTCTCTCTCTCTCTCTCTCTCTCTCTCTCTCTCTCTCTCTCTCTCTCTCTCTCTCTCTCTCTCTCTCTCTCTCTCTCTCTCTCTCTCTCTCTCTCTCTCTCTCTCTCTCTCTCTCTCTCTCTCTCTCTCTCTCTCTCTCTCTCTCTCTCTCTCTCTCTCTCTCTCTCTCTCTCTCTCTCTCTCTCTCTCTCTCTCTCTCTCTCTCTCTCTCTCTCTCTCTCTCTCTCTCTCTCTCTCTCTCTCTCTCTCTCTCTCTCTCTCTCTCTCTCTCTCTCTCTCTCTCTCTCTCTCTCTCTCTCTCTCTCTCTCTCTCTCTCTCTCTCTCTCTCTCTCTCTCTCTCTCTCTCTCTCTCTCTCTCTCTCTCTCTCTCTCTCTCTCTCTCTCTCTCTCTCTCTCTCTCTCTCTCTCTCTCTCTCTCTCTCTCTCTCTCTCTCTCTCTCTCTCTCTCTCTCTCTCTCTCTCTCTCTCTCTCTCTCTCTCTCTCTCTCTCTCTCTCTCTCTCTCTCTCTCTCTCTCTCTCTCTCTCTCTCTCTCTCTCTCTCTCTCTCTCTCTCTCTCTCTCTCTCTCTCTCTCTCTCTCTCTCTCTCTCTCTCTCTCTCTCTCTCTCTCTCTCTCTCTCTCTCTCTCTCTCTCTCTCTCTCTCTCTCTCTCTCTCTCTCTCTCTCTCTCTCTCTCTCTCTCTCTCTCTCTCTCTCTCTCTCTCTCTCTCTCTCTCTCTCTCTCTCTCTCTCTCTCTCTCTCTCTCTCTCTCTCTCTCTCTCTCTCTCTCTCTCTCTCTCTCTCTCTCTCTCTCTCTCTCTCTCTCTCTCTCTCTCTCTCTCTCTCTCTCTCTCTCTCTCTCTCTCTCTCTCTCTCTCTCTCTCTCTCTCTCTCTCTCTCTCTCTCTCTCTCTCTCTCTCTCTCTCTCTCTCTCTCTCTCTCTCTCTCTCTCTCTCTCTCTCTCTCTCTCTCTCTCTCTCTCTCTCTCTCTCTCTCTCTCTCTCTCTCTCTCTCTCTCTCTCTCTCTCTCTCTCTCTCTCTCTCTCTCTCTCTCTCTCTCTCTCTCTCTCTCTCTCTCTCTCTCTCTCTCTCTCTCTCTCTCTCTCTCTCTCTCTCTCTCTCTCTCTCTCTCTCTCTCTCTCTCTCTCTCTCTCTCTCTCTCTCTCTCTCTCTCTCTCTCTCTCTCTCTCTCTCTCTCTCTCTCTCTCTCTCTCTCTCTCTCTCTCTCTCTCTCTCTCTCTCTCTCTCTCTCTCTCTCTCTCTCTCTCTCTCTCTCTCTCTCTCTCTCTCTCTCTCTCTCTCTCTCTCTCTCTCTCTCTCTCTCTCTCTCTCTCTCTCTCTCTCTCTCTCTCTCTCTCTCTCTCTCTCTCTCTTGATAAGGCTTATTTTCTTCAAATTTACCGGATGGACAGTCTTAATCTTCCAATGAAGGGACTGATTACTTCGAATAATACAATTTTCATCGTATTTCTACCAATAGACTGTACTGGAACAGGGCCGGTGACTAGTCGTGTGTATGATGCTCTCTGTGTAAGAACATTGGATGTTGCGCCTGGAGGATTTGGAGTTTTCCACTAATACTTCCTCAATATAGAAGAAACAGCAAAATATGACAATGAAGTGATAGTGATAATTTAGGTAAGTTCACATTCAGTGCAATTTATTAATGGAAATCAATATTTTATGCTGAGCGCATCCCTGCCTCGGGTGCAGCAAACAGGCTGAGGAATCCGGTTGATATTGTAGTATGGCGTTTTTTTTTTTTTTTTTTTTTTTTTTTTTAAAGGCGACAAACACCCGAAGAAATAGCAGGTCAGTGTCCCATCAACAAGCTCAATAACTGGCTTCACGCTGCTTACTGTCAGATTGGCTAATTGGGTTCGAGACTCACTCGTTCTGTTTCAAACTAATTATATAATGGGATTGAACACAACGCTAATTGAAATTTGGCTCAATAACCTAGCACGAGTGGAGTCACCTCACAAATTATTTGCTATAATTTGGACTACACATATATATATATATATATATATATATATATATATATATATATATATATATATATATATATATATATATATATATATATATATCCAAATACAAATCCACCCACCCACCCACATTACGCGCGCACGCACACACATACGCGCGAGCACACACACACACACACACACACACACACACACACACACACACACACACACACACACACACACACACACACACACACACATGTGTATGATCATGAATACTTCATGAAAGGAATCTTTATCTGAAATATTACGAATTTTGGATAATAAGATTGAACTGAGTTGACGGTTTCTTACTAAAGGAAGGGAGAGAAAGAAAGGTTGAGAGAGAGAAAAAAAAGCCAAAACAAGATGCCAGTTCACGTAGTGTCCAAAGCAACTCTCACCGTACACAAAGTGCAATGAGATGGAACGTGTGTGTGTGTGTGTGTGTGTGTGTGTGTGTGTGTGTGTGTGTGTGTGTGTGTGTGTGTGTGTGTTTCTCTCGATCATAAAGGAAAGTGTCCTCGATGCTGGACCTTTGTTGCTATTCTCACAATCAGTATAATCATGCCTCATTACATCTTTATCTGGGACTCTCCTACATTCCCTATCAACAGTTCCAGTTTCTTCTTAGAACTTAAACCTTTATTCTCCATCGTTATTGGAACTGGCAATTAGAGTTACGAAATAACAGTATATATATTAGTCTATATACATTAGTACGGATATCTGATGTTTTTGTTGGCTTTTGTAGGCAGGTGGATGGAGGAATGGTATTTATTGTTTTGGTGGCTCTGCTCTAGTGTTAAGTTGTATCAAATGGTCTGCACTGCGCCACACTGCCCCGAGTGATATTTTCTCTAGTTTTTTCTGCTCGAACATGATAACAATGAATATATGCTTTTTCTACATTCGCATGTCTTTTTAATAGTCATATTTGTCGCTGAAAGTCACCGCTAAATGCTTGCATGCCGAAGGTTAGACCTTAAAAGGTAATGAGAATCTCTCTCTCTCTCTCTCTCTCTCTCTCTCTCTCTCTCTCTCTCTCTCTCTCTCTCTCTCTCTCTCTCTCTCTCTCTCGCCGGCAAAATGTTCGTATATGGAAATCTGGAAAGCTCTCCCTGAATGACGGTATTCTGCACGGCGATCTTATTAAACAGAGAGAGGAAGTAACATCAAACGATCACGCAAGGAACGAAATACACGAAAATAAGCAGGTGAATGGAGTAAAATGAGCGTTCAACTCGTGGAACCGAGTAATCTCATTGATAAAAGTCGACTTGAAAAAGAAAAAGGCACGAAAAAGTGACTTATCAGCGGGTCAGGCCACGTCGCCCTCCAGCACACACACGCTGGTGACGTGGCTCCTACCTTCATGACGACAGGGAGCCTCTGCTTTGCCTCGCCTCGCCTCCCTTCCCTTCCCTTCCCTTCCCTTCCCTTCCCCCGCCTCACCTCCACTCGGCACGCCCTACCCAAGCGTACCGTTTTGTCCTAACCTTACCTACCTCAACCTTTTCTGTGGTCTTTCTCCGCTTTATCTTACCCAATTCTACTCCTTCCTGTTTCATTCTTCCTTGCTTCAATCTTCTTTATTTTTCTGTATCCATTCTAATCTTTTCCAAAATCTTCCTTTCCCTAACTTGTTTTGTCCCGATCTCCATTTCTTCGTCTTCTTCTATCCTATTTTACCATTCCCCGTCCTACCCTGCCCTGCCTCAGGTTTCTCCTTCTCTATCTTTCTACACCTTACCCTGTCCTAACCTTCCCCCCGGCTATTTGTCCACACGCTCAGTCTTCCCCGGTCACCAGCCTTCCACATCCCAAAGCCTCTCCACTAACCTACGTTCTGCCGTGTTACTCGGTGAAGGACGTAATATAGTACAAGCCACGTGTTTGTTAATGTCAATCTACATCAGAAAGTATCAGGGTTTGTCTTAAAGATGACTCGTTGGAGCTTCTCGGTATGAAACTGATAATCATGAAGCAAGGAAGGAGTTGGTCATGTGAGCTCGCCTTGAATTTGAAGACTTTATTTTCCAAGTGTACTAGCTAAGAGGTGAGGGCCGAGTGGTGTTGGATTATTCACATGCTGCTCGTACACATTTGGCAGATTCAGAACAAGTGGAACACCTGAGGTCTTAAAATACTTATTTACTAATAAATGTCTGCGTTCAAGGTAATTAGATGAGTGCTATCATCAGCGCTCTCACGTAAAATTTATAAATAAGAATCGATATACAAACAGATAGATAGGCAAGAAATAAAGGAAAAACATGGACTCTTAACTAAATGAATTTTACAGATACAAACAAATTAAATGGATTATGATAGTTTATTTAATAACAATGATAATAATAATGATGATAATGATATCAACAACAACAACAATAACAACAACAACAACAACAATTATAATAATAATAATAATAATAATAATAATAATAATAATAATGACCGATGGTGATGAGAGTGATAATGCTAGTACGTTTGTAGTAGTAATATTGACTAATTTCAAAATTGTAATAATAAAATCAACTATAAACAAAGAATATTTGTGCGTCCATTCTTACATGTATACGTATGAGTGGAGAGCGAACACACACACACACACACACACACACACACACACACACACACACACACACACACACACACACACACACACACCTTCAATGTCGTACTTTTACTGATTAGAGGCTTTTCTTTACATCAACTAGCAAACGAAGAGAATGATCAAGCAATAACACGCTGACGAGAAAGTAAAAGAGTAAACAAAACGACATAAAAGGGAAATAAAAAAGGATAAAAGTAAATAGGAATTAGAAGTTTACGAAGATTGACAGGGAGACATGACGACTGGGAAGGAAGTAGAGAAATGTGATTGAGTATGTTGAAGTGAACTGATAGAGTGGAAGAGGGAATATGAAGGGAAAGATGTGGAGGGTCGCATAAGTAAAATTAGATTGACGATGTAGAGTAAGAGGGAGGCAAAAAAGTAAAGAAAAGGATGTGGATAGTAGTGGAAATATAGGTAGAATGATGAAATGGAAAAGAATGAAGGTAGAAGAAAGAGATATGGATGTGGTGGAGGTAGAGACGCAAATGATGTTATAGAGAGGACTGCATGCGTAGTTAGAATAATGGAACAGAAGGTAGGTATGAGATAGAGATAGGGATGTAGAAAGTTAATAAAGGTAGATTGATCGAGTGGAGCAGGAGTGAGGAAGAAAGAAAGAAAAGAAGGATGGTAGGAGAGATGGGGGGGCCACATACCTGACACACAGCAGGTAACAAGCCAGTCCCGCGCGTGACGTAAGAGACAGTGGCGTTGTCTCTCTTTACAGCGACACCGCGGGCGTGGAGTGGCGCTGGCGGGAGGCTCAGTGGGCCCAGAATTAGTACTGGACATTAATGCTCCTCGGACATGCTCTGCTGAAGTAAACAGACACGCATCTTTACAATTGATGACTTTAAGACGTGGATAAGCATCAACAAAGCCACTCTCTTAAGTTTTATTCGCTACACTTGCCAATAACCTTGTATGACGAACGGGATCAATTGTAATAAAAGAGAAATGAAGTCCATATCTTTTAATCGTTTTTCCGGGGATGTCTTCAGGGTTGCGGAGAGACGGGGTTCCTTCTTTCGTGATTGAGTGCCTTAGAGAAAACGAGGAGATATCGAGGATTGTGTCGGGTGATGGGGGAACAATTATGGTCGAAGAAAAATGGTGTGCTGCTTTTGAATGAATTTTGTGGGTGCATGATGAGTTTTCCTGCATCCACCTCATGATTTACTGGCTTGAGGAAAATAGGCAGTGCTGAGAGGCGGTCTAGGGGGACAGTGGTGGGGAACAAATGAAGCTCGAGGGCCCGCGGGTACATTCCTTAGATCAAAGGTTGCGACGGCGGGCGAGCAGCGGGGCGCCCTCAGCCTGACGCGGCGGTGAGATGTGAAGTGTCACTCGTGTAAACAGACGCCCTTCACACCCCTCAGCCTTTAATTTAATTGTTGGCACACTGGAGGGTAGGTCACACACACACACACACACACACACACACACACACACACACACACACACACACACACACACACACACACACACACACACACACAGAAAACTCTCTCTCTCTCTCTCTCTCTCTCTCTCTCTCTCTCTCTCTCTCTCTCTCTCTCTCTCTCTCTCTCTCTCTCTCTCTCTCTCTCTCTCTCATCAATAGCTGGAAATATGATCTTCCTCTTAGTGCTGGATGCTGCATGAAAACTTGTGCCATAAAGAACCACAGTCAAGTATTTCATTGGAGCAAGTAATCCGAACACACTCCCTGACTGAGCTGGCGGGTGAAAGGCTGGGATGATTGGCGTCACTGTGGTATCGCTGGGTGCCTCGACGGTCCCGCCAGCCCCTCTTCCCTTCTCGGCCGAGCTGTGTGTGCTGTGAGATCCTGTAGCTTAGGGAACCGGTTCTTCCTTTTCGAAAGCACGTTTCTGCTGAGTGTTCTTCATCTTCAGGTTTTATATAGAGGGGAACGTACATTATAATAAAGAAAACTATTATTCTTGTATAAAATTTTGATGAAACTTAATAGGACAATTTATTTGGATGATAATGGTCTTATTGTTGTTATTTTTATCTATGTGAAATTAAATGTAAAATATACAGGTTGCCATAAGAATACTTGTAGAACGGTCACCTACCTGTACTACATCATCAACAACATAAAATAGACTCACTGCAGGAAAATAATAATTTTTGCACCATTTTGTAGGTAGACTTTTCATTAGTTGATTAAATGTGACCTCAATAGCTTTTCAAGTCGACTAGAAAAATATTTCGTTGTAAACCAAAGTTAAACAATCTCATTATTTTATTACAATGATTGCTTTTGATTCCAAGTTGTTGTATATCCACTAACATGACACATGTTTTTTGTCATCTCTGGTGACGAGAGTGAAGGACACGGTGAAGTTCAGGAGTGCAGGAGGGTTCTTACCAAGCTGATTGACGATTTGCATTTCAATTATTATGGCAACTGAATATAGGTCCTCTCGGTCACAATGAATTCAAGCAGCTGACAATGTTATACTCGGTCTCATTTATATCCATTACTGTTTAAATATCCATGAGAGGGATCAATCGAAAAATTAAGCTAAACACTTAGTTAACAAGGGAAAAATACTGATGGACGTACTCTGGTTAGAAAAGTAGTTTACGTACAGAGCGGAAAGGAGTGACGAAACATCAGACGAGAGAGCGAAAGATGAGACCAAAAAGCTTACACACAAAATCTGGTAAAGATTGACGGTAACTCGATAATTAATCTTTTGAAGCAGTACATTTATAACTCTTAGTGACAACAAAATAGAGGATTTGCGACTCAGGCGAAATAATAAAGAAGAGTTACAGTAACATTTTAATTCATACCAATGAGAACTTTAAGCATTACGTTGAAACTTGCACGAACGTAAGCCAAGCACAACATGAAATTAAAGGAAACTATCACAGACAGGTGCTCTTGACACGGACGGCTCGCTTCGCCTCAGCGAGGCCTCTGCTGCTGCATCTGATTGCACTGCGACCACAAAGGTGAGATGCGTCTATTTCCAGGTTACTTACTCCCCCTCCTCCCTCACCGCAGCGGCCGCTTGCCACACCCTCCCTGCTCCTTCCCGATAATTTTAATGAGGTTCCCAAGGCGATGCCCGTGATAGAGGCCCACGGAATATTCCTCCACAGTGAGTTAAAATTAATTTGATTCTTCGGATAACACATCCTCGGCCTCTCACTCATAGTCTCACTCATACATATGCATTCACGCACACGTTCTCACATCACACAAACCCCTATGTGTGTGGCGTTATGGTTGCGTAGTTATTTTCGTACCAGAAGGCATTATGGGACTGTGTGTGTGTGTGTGTGTGTGTGTGTGTGTGTGTGTGTGTGTGTGTGTGTGTGTGTGTGTGTGTGTGTGTGTATTTGTACTAAACCTCAAAGAGAAGGCCGACCAAATTCCACCTGACCAGTCTCATGCCTGAATGGATAAAAGATGCACCCTGTGTTCCTGGCTGCCTGGAGATGATAGCCAGATGGAAAGCCACGGCCGCCATCGCCCTTCAAGACGCACACTCGCACTGCCTGTCTTGGCCTTCCTCCTGCAGTGGGTGTGCTGGGCTCTTGGCTGGTGCATTATCAAGATTTTCACTGTCAGTGTGGGCTTCTTTGGTGGTTAGAGGAGTAGTGATGGGAGTAAAAGTAGTAGTAGTAGTAGTAGTAGTAGTAGTAGTAGTAGAAGCAGCAGCAGGAGGATCATTAGTAATAGCAGCAGTAGTATATGGCAACAAAACAATAGTAAAAGCAGCACCATCAGCAATAACAATATTAGGACAAACAAATACAATGACAAACATCTCGAAACATCACTACATCACACTAATTCAACATCATAATCATGAGAGGCACTTTGTTCTGCCGCGTGATAACTGACCGCGGGATTCCATCTAGGGAGTGACGATGACAAGTTTCTAATTAAAATCACC
>NC_059294.1:1580000-1605000 GCF_017591435.1 Portunus trituberculatus | reverse complement strand
TGGGTCGTTGAATTCTTGTTTACCTCGCCATGCTGGAGGAGAGAGAGCAGGTAACACGGCGCCGCACAGGCCTAATTAGCAGGTGTGTGGCGTCCTCCTCATCGACAAGATTGCGGAGACTCGTGCTTAGACTGCTGCTGTCGCCATTGTCAAGTTTGTTGTTTGTTTGTTCACTGTCCGAAGGCCACCATGCAGACCACCGTGTTTTGCCGGCCACTTACAAATATCATAACGAAAAGAAATCATTGGAAGTTTACTGTGGTGGTACTAGAGGCACTGCGGATTCCATAAAAATCATGAAATCAGCTGCACTTGGGTTCAGTTGAGTGAATGTAAATTTGGTTACTTATTTATCCGTCTCTATATATGTAACTCATCCTAATCATAATGAAAAAAAAAATCATTGGAAGTTTACTGTGGTGGTATTGAGAGGCACTAAGCAAACCTAAGCTAACTCATCCCACGAAAAGTGTTGATATATGAACCTAAATAAGAAGACCTTTGGCAGTATTTACGACACGAGTAAAGGTGAAATGTTTTGTTATTATTTTGCTTCATTGTTTTCCCACAATAGCAGTGATGAGAGAAAGAGGAATGGAGTGAAGCCCTTAAGCGTTGCTCACCGCTCACAGTGTTACGTTGCTGTGTTACTCAAGTCAATCACGATACTTGTTGGTATTTCCCAATAGCTGACACTACCGCAACACTAGCACATCTTCACAGTCAATTCCTTGCCCCGCTGCATCATTTTAATATTCTGCACGTCGAGGCTAAAAACACTGGTTTGGCTTTACTTACCCACTCATACAGTGCTGTTTCTACGAGTTATGGTA
Source organism: Portunus trituberculatus (assembly GCF_017591435.1). Lineage (NCBI taxonomy): Eukaryota > Metazoa > Arthropoda > Malacostraca > Decapoda > Portunidae > Portunus > Portunus trituberculatus. The sequence continues at coordinate 1,604,167 of NC_059294.1, read as the reverse complement.
TATGAACCAGTGGAAGCTTGAAGATATATTGCACACTGAACCAATCACCTCCTCACATATCCCCGTGCCAGTAATAAATATATCAAAATTAATCAGATGACAATGACCTCAAGAAGCGCAGAAAAAAAGGAAAAAAAAAAAAAAAAACTAGCGTTGAAGCGAAGGCGTGCCGTTTTCGAGCAGCGTGGCCCATAAGTCACCGAGATGAATGCAGGCACCGACAGATACACATAGATGTGCATACTAAATATTTAAGATTAGAGAAGCCAGCAATGAAAGAGAAGAAACAAACCATAGACTCCTTTGTTTATGTACATTCCGGAGCTCAGGACTGCGGGATTCGCAATTTGTTTGTTGATTATATTATGCGCCAGAGAATGTATAATTTGGAAGCTGCGTTCGTAAAAACCACAGAGCAATTTTATTTCTGAATTTGAGCGGAGTGTTAGCATTGCTGCCAGCGCTGTTATCCGCCGCTCCTGCTGGAGGTGCGGTGCTCGGTGGTATTAGAGCTGCGGGTGTTATGCAGCCTGGTGATGGTGGCGCGGCGGGAGCTCCGCTGTCTGACATCTGGAGCAGTGGAAGCTCGGTGCAGATGACGGGCGTCGGCGGCCACTGTTTCCTGAAGCCCCCGCTGCGACGCGAGTACCTGCCATGATGCCTTGTTAGTGCGAGGGTTGCTTTCACGACGAGTATGATCTGTGGCTGACGCTCGTGCGGCGTCTGGAAGAGTTAAGGGTGCGGGCACTTGCTTGTCGCTCTCTATTTGTATTGTCTCAAGTCCCCGTTTGTCAAGTTCAGAACCGGCCCGCCAGACACGATTGATGGCTGAAGGCTGCGTGAATGTATTCCTGAAATGTTAGTAGGTGTGCCTGTGTGGTTTGTGGTGAAATTATACTTTTGATTATTGATGGAGGTGGTGAGGAGGCGCTACTGCATGATGTGTTCTGTTTATCCATGTAGCGGCACTGGTAGCTCATAGTAATGGTGCACATTTGTCTGGCACACCTTGGTTATTGAACTCGATGATCATTGGTCTAGCTAATTCATTAGCTTGTCTCTGCACGCAGCGCGCGCGCGCACACACACACACACACACACACACACACACACACACACACACACACACACACACACACACACACACACACACACACACACACACACCTTGATGCAAGACATGCCTAAGGTAATCGAAGCGAGTGTTGGGCCGAGCTTGGTCATGCAGAGCTTTGCTGTTTGATTTTTACTGAAATAAGTTGAGACACATTGCTCCTTCATATCCTTTTATTACCATGTTATTTTATATGATGGTATGGTAATGTGTTTATCTTTAAAAGAAAGTGGCGGTGCGTCACATGGAATAGTGTATACAACGATGTGATTTTAGGTTAGCGCATGTGTGCATCACGATCAGCCGTCTGATGGAATTCTAATGGGCGTCTTGACAGCAGCATGCTTGTCGCTTTGCTACTACGAATTGTTTTTCTTAATTTCTTATTTTTTGCTTTCTTATGGAAGAAAGGAAAGTTGTATATATATATATATATATATATATATATATATATATATATATATATATATATATATATATATATATATATATATATATATATATATATATATATATATATATATATATATATATATATATATATATATATATATATATATATATATATATATATATATATATATATATATATATATATATATATATATATATATATATATATATATATATATATATATATATATATATATATATATATATATATATATATATATATATATATATATATATATATATATATATATATATATATATATATATATATATATATATATATATATATATATATATATATATATATATATATATATATATATATATATATATATATATATATATATATATATATATATATAATAATAATAATTTCCCAGCTCTCTGAAGGCTCGTGCTGTGAAATCTATGACAACGTTTGCCAGTTTAGTGCATGATTCGCATTCTTCGCAAAAGTTTTGAATAAAGTTGTCTTGAAACAATGCTTTTTAGTGTGCGGATGTTTGAACATAGCCAAGCAACACGCACAACACTGCATTGTCAAGTTTACATCACATTTCTCTGGATATCTCTTGGAGCGCCGCTGCAGGGTAAAGATTTCTAAAATTGTTCCGAAAGCCTAACGCCTGACGAATGGTTTTGTATTGCCTCCCGCTGTGCCTGGTGCCTTGACTAGACATGGCAAGTAGACTAAAAACTACTCAATTACTTATGAATTCTCATGAATCCTAAAATTTTCATTATTATCTTTACAACTGCATATTCAATGTAATGAATACGTTGAGGTGAGTGGCCGAGGAACACAAGCTAAGGATGATGTAGTTGCCAAGTAATGTCATCTTATCATCAGATGAGAGAAAAACATCAGCCCAGTTGTTCTGTCTATGAGGAAATAATCACATGTCTTCTCTCACACACACACACACACACACACACACACACACACACACACACACACACACACACACACACACACACACACACACACACACACACACACACACACACACACACACACACACTTCCATTGCTTCAAAACAAGGAAGACAATGAAGGAGGCATGAGCTGGAACTCTCAGATAAATATTAACCCAGGCTTGCGACCTCTCGCTTTAGTCAAATAAATATTAAACATAATATAAATGAAATTGTTCATGACTTTTAGCGGAATAGCGAGAGTGCTTAAGTCGCTGAGGTTGGGACACAGTGCTGGCTGTGACTCCTGCAGCACCCTGTGCTAGCTGATGTGTAGAAGACGGGCGGCCGGTCACTCCGTCTCCAGGGATTCCGGTAGCTTGTTCTCCCAGGCAGGTGGCTGACTGATGGCGGACATTCCTCACTCATTCCTTTTAATTAAGGGCAGGTGTTATCGGGCGCGATCGTCTGCTGCCGGCGGGAAGGAGAGGCTCGGCGGTAACGGCAGGCAGATACGGATGACTGATCTCTTTTAGTCTTCCTCGTTTAGAACAGATAAGGCACACAGCGATAACGTCTGCTTCAGGTTTGCTTGTGATTAGAAGCTGGCGTACTTATGGAGGTGAGCGTCTTAAGGCATTCATGCATAAAACATGTTCATGGGCTTATCAATCATGCATTGGGGGAGATAATTGGTAATTATACCCAGCAGAGGAAACGGGGCAGCTCCCGGCAAGTCTCTGAAAGGAGTCTGACGCCGCGCCAACCGTGCATCCCCCTCCCTTTCTCCCTCCACACCCAGCAAGGCACACGAGAAGGAGAGCCGGAGGAGGCGTGTCAGTGAGAGACGTGTGAAAGTGGACTTACATAGTGAAGGAGACGCACTGATGGAGACGTGTAGATGAGAAAGCATATACCTCAGGAGTGGGAGACTGGTGATAGAGACATGGCTAGGATGACGCACTGAGCTTGAGGGGAAGGAGGGGCAGCACGAGTATAGAAAGAGATTTGTAGTGATGAAAGCCAGCTTAGAGAACGCGATGGGGTGATGGTTTTATCCTCAGTATGTATCTTAAAACATAGATGTCTTTATAGGGACCTACCGACACAACGGAGAACCTGAAGTAAACTATAAAGATAATGCACAGGAAGATTTAGAGATAAGCGGTTCATGCAAACACAATATGTGCTGAAATATACAGGCTATCAGCTCATTGAAAAACTGACATTTGTTAAGTCTGTTTGCTGTCAAATCAGTGAAGTGGAAAGATAGATATATAGATAGACAGATACTTAGATAGAGAGATACTTAGATAGAAAGACAGAGAGAGAGAGAGAGAGAGAGAGAGAGAGAGAGAGAGAGCAGGATTTGTTTGATTCCTCTCTCTCTCTCTCTCTCTCTCTCTCTCTCTCTCACACACACACACACACACACACACACACACACACACACACACACACACACACACACACACACACACACACACACACACACACACACACACACACACCTTAACCAACACTTAACTACCATAACCCTCCACAACAACTCGCCAGGGACCCACCGCAGTCTGGCCCACCTGATCTACCCTAATCCAGTGTGACCCAGCGTGACCCGCCCATTATAGCAGCCTCATCTCCCTAACATCCTCTCTCCCGGCCCATCCATGCATATGTACGAAGGTGGTGGTCGTATCTGTCACTCTTCCTCATCCAGACGACCTACGACCTGGAATACCCGAAGCCTAGTTGACCTCCACCATCTCTTCTTTGGCCTTCTCAAAGACTCAGCTACACTCGTCCCATCCCCTCCACCTATTCACTCCCTTACTCGCTTTCTTATTCTCTCTCTCTCTCTCTCTCTCTCTCTCTCTCTCTCTCTCTCTCTCTCTCTCTCTCTCTCTCTCTCTCTCTCTCTCTCTCTCTCTCTCTCTCTCTCTCTCTCTCTCTAAAAATCCTTGATGCAGAAATCGTGTCTTTTAGAGGAACTGACGTAGTGGTTCTTGAATATTTCCTCCTCCTCCTCCTCCTCCTCTTCTTCTTCTTCTTCTTCTTCTTCTTCTCACGTTCTTTACTGGTTTTTCCTTCTCTTTCTTTCTTTGTTTCTTTCCGTTGTTTTTTTTGTATCTCGGTACATTTTTCTTTCTTTTTCGTTTTCTTGTTACTGGCAAGGGTAATATTTGTTTTCCCTTGTCGTTTTATTCGTTTTGTCTGTCTTTCCTAGTTAATTGGAATCGATTATTTATTGTTTTAGCGTATCTCTTCAGGTTTTGTTTATTCTCGTCATATATCTTCATCTTCTCTTTTCTTCCTTGCGTTCTTTTTTTAATTCTTCTGCTTATGGTGTTTCTCTCTCTCTCTCTCTCTCTCTCTCTCTCTCTCTCTCTCTCTCTCGTATAGTTTTATAATCATGTTCTTCTTAATGTCGCTTCTTTTTTTATTTATTTATCTATTTTGTGTAAAACTGTGTGTGTGTGTGTGTGTGTGTGTGTGTGTGTGTGTGTGTGTGTGTGTGTGTGTGTGTGTGTGTGTGTGTGTGTGTGTGTGTGTGTCTTTCCCTCGCCCAGTGCTGTACGAGTAGTGCAATCGTCTAGTCTTTCTGCCTTTCTGAGCATGTTGAAGAAGATAAGAAATCGTATTAATAAGATTTGTCTCATGAAGGTTGGGTGATTCTCTCTCTCTCTCTCTCTCTCTCTCTCTCTCTCTCTCTCTCTCTCTCTCTCTCTCTCTCTCTCTCTCTCTCTCTCTCTCTCTCTCTCGCCTGTGTCACATTTTCGTTTTGTCTGTCTGTTCGTACCTTTTTTTTTTTTTTTTCCATGTCTGTGTCTGCCAGTCCATCTATCTTCTAATCACTGTCAGTCTTCAGTCAGTTAGTCCGTCAGTTGGTCAATTTATCAATCAATCAGTCACTTTGTCAGGCAATCAGCCAGCTTGTCTGTCTATCTGTCTAGCTCTTTTTCCTGTCTGTGTCGACTCTCTCTCTCTCTCTCTCTCTCTCTCTCTCTCTCTCTCTCTCTCTCTCTCTCTCTCTCTCTCTCTCTCTCTCTCTCTCTCTCTCTCTCTCTCTCTCTCTCTCTCTCTCTCTCTCTCTCTCACACCACACTTTACCTCTCTACCTCACTTCCCACCCTCTCCCTCTCCCATCCTCATGCTTTACCCCAGCCCTCTCCCTCTTCATAATCTGTCTTCTGGCCTTATCTGATATACCTCGTAGCTAATTCTAAGTAATTACAAATCATGCTCGTCAGCCGCGGATGTTCTCCAGATAAACGCTGATAAGACTTGTTGGTAGAAGAAGTAAACACAAGTAAAACAATCTGCTGGTTGCTCCGTTCGTATATGGAATTCTTTACGCTTGATTTCCAGATACGGTCGTTACGGTAACTGGATTGCGCGGGTGGTGGAGGGTAAAGGACCGAGGTTAGGAGAAGAAGGTTGAGGGAGAGTTGAAAAAATTGACGGAAAGCGAATTTGTAGACTTAATTCGATTCTCAGTGTTAATTTGATATGGTTAGGGAGGGAGAAGGGAAGCTAAGAGAGAGAGAGAGAGAGAGAGAGAGAGAGAGAGAGAGAGAGAGAGAGAGAGAGAGAGAGATATTATTTGATTGACTTTGAATGGAAGAGAGATTGATTGATAGACGGACAGATAGACAGACAGACAGGGAGAGACAGGCAGACAGAGAGACAGACACACAGACAAAAACAGACAAACCGATTTATATATTGGCAATGAGTGAAAAACAGATAGATCCAAATATAGAGATAGGCAGACAGATTGGCGGAAAGAAAAAGTCGAGTTGGAGAGAGAGAGAGAGAGAGAGAGAGAGAGAGAGAGAGAGAGAGAGAGAGAGAGAGAGAGACGAAGAGGCGGGGGGAAGGGAACACGGAGAAAGGGGATAGATTGCTAGCTGCAGAAAATAAGATTGAGAAATTACTTGAGTTCTTCCTCCTCCACTTGTATTCCGCCTAGACACTTTCATCTCCAGCAACCAGCACCTCCCGCCACCCCTCACCTCTCCTCTGTCCATCTGGCCACTTCCTGCTTGTTCCCTTCCACCCAACCTTCCAAATCACCGTTCTCCTAATGATTTGACTCCTTTTACGTGTGCTTGTCTGGCTGTATGGTTTTCTATAAGGTTTGTGTGTGTGTGTGTGTGTGTGTGTGTGTGTGTGTGTGTGTGTGTGTGTGTGTGTGTGTGTGTGTGCGTGCGTATTTATTTAGCTATCTGTCTACCTACTTATCTATCCATCAATTTGTTTATCTACCTATCTATCCATCTATCTATCTCCTTATCTATTTATATTTATCCACCTCTTTCTGCCTATCTGTCTATCTCAGTCTGTCTATGTCTAAAAGCATGTGTGTATTGTCTGTCTAATCTTTCAGGTCTTTATTTGTGTGTATTTTCGGGAGGTCTTTCTTAGTCTGTCTGCCTGTATGTTTTCTGTGCGTGTTTCTGTGCATAACCTTCTCTTTCTCCGTTAATCTTCTTGTCTGTCCATCTTCCCGTCATCACATGTTTTATTATCAAGCTCTTTTATGCAGGTGTTGAGTTTTATTTTTATCAATTATCATTTACTGTTAGCGTGTTGTCTGTCTTTTTATACTGTATCTTAGCATCTGTCTGCTTAAAGATAAGTTTTTGTCAGTCTCTATCTCTCTTAAGGTGTTTCTATATATGCCTGTCTATTGTTTTTCCCTATCTGTTTTCATTTCATATCTGTTTATCTACCTGGTCATAGGTTTCTCTCTCTCTCTCTCTCTCTCTCTCTCTCTCTCTCTCTCTCTCTCTCTCTCTCTCTCTCTCTCTCTCTCTCTCTCTCTCTCTCTCTCTCTCTCTGTATTTCTGTTGTTCGTTTGTCTTTTTCATTGTATCAATCTTTTTATTTACCTATGTAATTATTTATCTATCTATATTTCTCCGTCTATTTTATCTCTATACGTCTATGTATCTCTTCGTTTTTTCTATCTGTGTCTGTGAATATATCTATTTCTTGTGTTAATTTGTCTGTCTATCTATCCTTATAAGGGACGCCACAGAAAGCCTGATTTCTGATCTCTCTAAGATTTCTGACTGGGGCAGAGAAAACTTAGTAGTTTTCAATGCCACAAAAACTCAATTCCTCCATCTATCAGCTCGACACAACCTTCCCTTCTTCTTCAATGACACTCAACTGTCTCCCTCTTCCACACTAAATATCCTCGGTCTGTCCTTTACTCATAATCTTAACTGGAAACTTCACATAACATCTCTTGCTAAAACAGCTTTTATGAGGTTAGGCGTTCTGCGGCGTCTCCGCCAGTTTTTTCACTCCTCCAACTGCTAACTCTGCACAAGGGCCTTATCCGTTTGGGGGGTTTCCACTCATACAGCTTTATTAGATAGGGTGGAATCAAAAGCTTTTCGTCTCATCAACTCCCCTCCTCTGACTGACTGTCTTCAGCCTCTTTCTCACCGCCGAAACGTTGCATCTCTTTCTATCTTTTATCGCTATTTTCATGCTAACAAGGCTTTCTTCTTCTCATCCCTATTCTGTCCAATCCTCTAATACAAGAGTTAAACAGTATTCTCAATCATTCATATCTTTCACTGGTAAACTCTGGGACTCCCTGCCTGGTTCTGTATTTCCATCTTCCTACGACTTAATTTCTTTTAAGAGGGAGGTGTCAAGACATTTGTCCCACTCTTTTGACTATTTCTTCTTAATCTTTTATGGAGACTGCAATTCTAGTGGGCTCTTTTTCTAATATAGTTTTTTGCTTTGGTCAGTTCTCCCTCTTACATAAAAAATCATATTTATCTTTCGCTGCCTACGTTTGTATTTATTTATTTGTTTATTAATTTTATAACAGATAGGTAAGTAGATAGATAGAAACATAGATAGATAGATAGATGTATTTATGGATAGATAGACACGAATAGTAAATAAATGAGCACATAGATGTTAAGTAAATAGGAAGAAAGAGATGAATGAAATGAAGTAAACAAGACATTGGCAGAGGAAACGGAGAGAGCACGACAGCGCAGCGTAGACTGTCAGGCCAAGTAAAGACGATGGCGAAATTCTGATCTCTCCGACAGGGTGAGTTTTATGTTGACGTGGCATAATGAGTGAACGAGAGTCTGACGAGATGTGATAGAGCGGAATGTGAAAGTGTTGATAATACATATTCAGTTATTGCAGCATTTTGCTCAAGAGATTTAAACATTCGAGGATCTTAGGGATCTTTAATTCCTGATTCTGCTGATTTGTGAGATTTGATTGTTTATAGTCATAGATTTTTAGAGCTGCATCTTTCTGTAGCAATATTTTTTAATCTATTAATTGATTTATCCATCTGTTTATTTTTTCTTTCGCTTTTCCTTTACAGTTCTTCTGCATTAAAGATTTGCGCTGTGTGTAAGTATTCTCTGATTTCTACTCGTGTATTATTGACGTTTCTTTTTTTCTGCATAGGTGAGTACGTGTGTTGAGAAGACGAGTCAGTGGTGGTGAAGACAGTTCTGGTATGTATTCCATTGTATACTCAATATTATGTTAACTAATTGCACTAGTTCATTGTGTTCAGAGTTTTCTTCAACGTCAAGTCTCCTATTCTGCTTGAAATCTTTTAGGACGTGTGTTTAATGAAAAGAACAAAGCATCAAAGTAAAATAAGAAAAAAAGGGACAAATTACTTAACTTCTGACCATGACGTGTCTGCTTACAGTTTGCTAATATGAAGCGATGTTGTTCATGATAGACTGTATACTGAAGTCTGACGTGAAGGGGCGCATTCAGAGGGAGGGAAGCAGAATGTGGTAATTGGAAAGAAAAGAAATAATCTGAACACGATGATGTGATGAAAGAAAAAAATAATGTGAATAAGAGATGAAGAGTGATAGTTGGTAATGGTTGTGATGGTAAATAATGATGATGATGGTGATAAGTGAGAGGAAAATTAGAGGTGTATGGGGACGTTAGAGAGAGAGAGAGAGAGAGAGAGAGAGAGAGAGAGAGAGAGAGAGAGAGAGAGAGAGAGAGAGAGAGAGAGAGAGAGAGCGGCGAGGAAATGGTGATAAGATGAGATGATGATGATGCTGGAGGTGAATAATGAATACAAGGATGCTTATTGAAACCACAGGATTATGCTGAATGCTGCTGTGCTTATCCCATTCACTTTGATAATGCAGCACGCGAGAGAGAGAGAGAGAGAGAGAGAGAGAGAGAGAGAGAGAGAGAGAGAGAGAGAGAGAGAGAAAAGACAACAACCATCACTATCATCACCTCCATAGTCTTGCATCATCATTTCCACTTAGACCGCTAGGATACCATCACAACTCACTAATCATCACCAACCAGCACAACCATACCTCTTTAACCACCACCGCCACCACCGCCACTACCACCACCACAAACCATTAGCCACACTGGTTAATGATTCTGACTCCCGGTAGGCCTAAACAAATGATTCTTATCGCTATCTCCCTCATCAGCTGGACCCATAATTTTCCAAGTTCCAGATCTTGACTAAATAGACTCCCGTCCCTACATGGAATATAATCCTTCTTTAAGTGCCATAAAAAAGAGTCACCCTTTATGTCTCATTGTAAGGCGTGTGGCGTCAGTGACCTTCTGGCGCGGTGGATGAAGTTTTTCCGCTTTCTCTCTCTCTCTCTCTCTCTCTCTCTCTCTCTCTCTCTCTCTCTCTCTCTCTCTCTCTCTCTCTCTCTCTCTCTCTCTCTCTCTCTCTCTCTCTCTCTCTCGTTCGTCACTAAGTATGAGGTTGTGGTTGTGGTAGTGGTGGTGATGGTGGTAGTAGTAGTAATGGTGGTTCTTGGAGTGTTTATCCCGTAGAGTATTGGATGCATTAGGAGTTGAAGGTAGGAGGAGTGGAGAGTGCGGGTAGGGAGAGGAGGGAAGGGAAGAAGGGAGGAGTGAAAGAGTGGAGAGGGAGAAAGAGGAGGAGAGAAATGAAATAGAAAAAAAGAAGGAAGAAAGGATGGAAGGTTAAAAAGAAAGGAAATATATAATTAATAGAAAATAAATGAAGGAAAAGGAGAAAAATAGAAAAATAATAAAAAGAAAGAAAAAAATGAGAAAAAAAGTAGAAATACATCACGTGTCTGTTTGTGTGTGTGTGTGTGTGTGTGTGTGTGTGTGTGTGTGTGTGTGTGTGTGTGTGTGTGTGTGTGTGTGTCCATGCGTGTACTGCGTCTTTACCTGGCTTGTTCGTTTTGCAGCCATAAATTCAGATACAGTTTTGGGACCAGAAAGATTAACTGCCATGCATGTTTTCAGTCTTCCGCTTTGTTTTACCTGTGCAGCTCCTCTGGTGTTGGCTGTTTGCACCTTTCTGAGTTTTTCTATGCTGCTTTTATTGCTTCTTTATATATATATTTTTGTATATCTTTTGTTAATGTTTGATATTTTTTTTCATAGTGTATTAATTTAGTTTTTACGTTCTACATTATTTTTGAATGTTTTCCTTATTTCTTTTTTTTATCTTTTAACTATTAGTCTTTTCTTTTATTTTCTTGTATTTTGTCTTTTAATTTATGTTATTTTTAGTTTTTAATTATTTTTTTCTTATTTTTCACTTTTATTTTACGCCTTGTATAAACTTCTATACTCTGGTTTCCTTTATTTCCTTCTTTTCCTCCTAATTTCTCTCTAATTTCTCTTCTCTGCTTTTTCTTTACTTCCTTCTCTTTATTTTAGCTTTATGATTTCCTTCCTATCTATTTTTTTCTTGGTCCTTATTTTTTTTTTTTTAACTTCACACGTTTATATTATCTTTTCTATTCCCGTATTTCTGTTTTGACTCTATTTTTCTATTTTTGTAACACTGATCCTTTCTATTTTTCATCATTTACTCTTTTGTCTGACCTCCGCACCTACATCTTTATGAATTCCATTTTCCTTTACGTAAGCTCTCCATCTCATTCCTCTCCTTTTTCTTACAATTTTTAACATAGATTTCTCTTCCAGTTTCGTCTTTTTTTTCTTTCCTTTCCGCTTTTCTCTGACCTTGACTTACCCACAACAATCCTTTCCTTCCTTAATCCTTTCCTTGTCATTCCTCTACTTATTCGTACACGTTGTAACATTAATTTTCTTTCTAGTTTCGTCTTTCCCCCTTTCCTCTTTTTTTTTTTCCTACCTTCACACGCACACAAGCATCCTTTCCTTCCTTAATCCTCTCCTTTTCATTCCTCTAATTATTCTTACATGTTTTAATTTAACAATGCTTTTCTTTCCAGTTTCGTCTTTTTCACCTTCTTTATCTCTTTTCTGTGACCTTCACACGTACACCTGCATCTATTCCATCTCCTTTTAATCCTCTCTCCCCACGTCATTCCTCTCCTCTGAGCAAGCAGCCGGCCTGACACACACAAACGTTCCCCACAATCCACGGAAACCTCGTCTGTTCGCAGGATTTTACTTTTCGCTTGTAATTCCCGTCAGGTCTTTACCGCAACCTTCCTTAACCTCAGCGCTCCTCCTGACCCCTTTGTCGCCTCCCCCCTCAGGCTCCTCCGCGTCTTCTCCATCAACTTCCCGCTTACTCTTACCTACCTACTTGCCTAATTTGGTCCCAGATTCACCTTCGGCCTCTGAGGGTTAATATTTCCTTACCTTTTGTATATGTGTTATGTCTCAAGATTTGTTTTATAACCTGATACCCTCAGTGAAGCGAAGGCTGAGTTACGTAGTGATGGAAGGGAATGGGGAGTGGGGAGGGAGGGGATGAAATGGTGAAAGGATGGATAGAGCAAGTGAGTGATGGAAAAAGGAAAGAGTTGTGAAAATAAGAAACGAGAGAGAGAGAGAGAGAGAGAGAGAGAGAGAGAGAGAGAGAGAGAGAGAGAGAGAGAGAGAAATTGAGTGAAAGGAGAAAGAAAGAGAGAGGTGGGAAGGGAAAGATGGATCTCCTCGTACGATGCATATGGCAAAAAATATTTCTTGTGGATAATAAAAGATGACAGGACTATCTATCCTTGGTATCTTCACATCTCCCAGCCTGTCGCTCTCAAGTTCACTATCGTCTTCATCTCTATCTCTTTACATCTCTAAGAGGCAGGCGCAATGGGGCAGACGAGAGGGGCGAATACTTGGAATAACGCCTGGGCCACGCGGTATTGAGGGTTCGGGAAACGCCTGGAGTTGCAGTGGCGGCGAAGCGGACGCCAGGGCCTTATACGGTGCGGCGTGGGCAGATATCGGAAGAGCATCAACAGATCTTATCCCCGTCACCGCTGCTGCAGGTGCTGAGAGGTGCCCTTCATCCGCAGCATCTGACCCACACATCAGATGCTGTTTAATATTCTCGTGTGATATACGGGGAGCAGAAGTCGTGTTCTGGCTTATCAGGAGAGCCTCGGGCAAGGGGACGGGCTGGCTGGCTGGCTGCTTCAAGGTCACCTGCGCGGGGTTCTATCTGCCCTTCGAGATCTGATATTGACAATTGATGTGTTTGCCTTGTGTATTTGGTGTTTCTCTGGTGTTATCACGTCTCCACAATTCGGGAGACGATGCTGTTTCTTCCCGTAGAGTTTCCTGAGTCATAATGAACTGGAAGACATGAGGCACCTCTCTTAATGCGTCCTCATAACAAGGAGTATTCATAACTAAGCTTCTGAAATTCACACTCTGGAGGTGATGCTTTTTCTTCCCCGTAGAGTTTTTTTTCTATCATAATCAGTTGGAAGACACACACCACCTCATCATGGATTCCCGTAACTAAGAGTCTGTACAGAATAAGCTCCTACTACCGAAAGTCACATGTGTATTCACTTCACTCTCCATCTGACCTCTTCGACCTTAACACTAGTTCTTCTCCCACACTTCCCTCTCGACCTTAGTCCTCAGTGCTCCTGGCCGGCGGCGGAGATACACCATTCTTTATACCGTGCCGACCAACCTGATACTCTGTGGTGGCGGTAACTAGGCGGTATTGGGTGGCTGCGGGAGTGCTTGTTTTGGCGAGAGTGGCGAGGCGGACCAGGGGCGGCGGCGGCGATGGCCCAGGGTTGTGTCTTGGCGGTTTTGATAATATCTCCGGAATTTTTGACAATTTGTGAACATGTTAGTCTGTCATTATTTGCCGTCCCTGGTTAGAGTGTAATTCTCTTGTTTTTTTTGTTTTTTGTTTTCTTTTTTCCTATAATTTCCTTGCTTGCTACGTTCATGCGCGCGCGGATACACACACACACACACACACACACACACACACACACACACACACACACACACACACACACACACACACACACACACACACACACACACACACACACACACACACACACACACACACACACACACACACACACACACTCTCTCTCTCTCTCTCTCTCTCTCTCTCTCTCTCTCTCTCTCTCTCTCTCTCTCTCTCTCTCTCTCTCTCTCTCTCTCTCTCTCTCTGTAATTTGGTGTGTAAGCAGGAAAACCAGTTTACTCGACAAACTATTTATTGTCTCACTCTTCATTTTTGTTTTCACGTTCGAGGCATCAGCTTTTCAATGTGCACCCCTCACCAGTACGTGTGCCAATGATAATGTGCCTTAGTAGACATCGATGTTTACTTCTATTTATGAATCCTACTGGGTGTGTTTGTGTCCATCTGCGTGGCTGTGTTTTTTTGAGGTCCGTGCGTTGGTCAGCTGCAGGTGGATGGAGGAGGTCGCAGTTGGGGCCCAGTGTTCAGGTGGCGAGTGAAGGGGTGAGATGCTGCCTCGTCCTTTCTCCATATTTCCTGCTCTACCCCTTAGCTAGTTGTCGGTGGCGATTACTGTCCACTTAGTCACACTGGGGAGGCTCTCTGTCGCATTATTTCTTCCTCATTACACGTCTCCTTGGGTTTCTTTGCCCCATCATTGTCACAGCTGCAGTTTTGTGGCCAGCGGTGACGGCGGCGGCGGCGGTCAGGCGGTAGTGAAAGTGGCGTCGTTGGCAGCTAGTGGCCCCCTCACCCAGGCCACTCAGCTGCCTGAGGAGTGGGGAGGGGGTGAAGGGAGAGGTGAGGGTCTCGGCTACTCTAAATACCGAAAGATGTTAGTGGTGATGTTGTATATTGCAGTTTATTATTGAAGCTTTCTATCTTTCTTGTTATGTTGAGTGATTTCTTAGAGAGAGAGAGAGAGAGAGAGAGAGAGAGAGAGAGAGAGAGAGAGAGATTGCAGTGTATAATCCAAGCTTTCTATCTTTCTTGTTATGTTGAATGATTTCTTGAGAGAGAGAGAGAGAGAGAGAGAGAGAGAGAGAGAGAGAGAGAGAGAGAGAGAGAGAGAGAGAAGACAGACAGACAAGCAAACTACTTTCCTATTTTTTTTAAGAATGTAAAGAAAGTCACACATGGCTTCTTTTCACTTCAATTTTCTTACACCTTGACTAATTCCGGGTAACGGGGAGAGTTCCATCAGGCGGGTCATCACTAGCCAGGAGTCCTCGTGACGTCATGCGGCGCCCCACGTATGGCTGGCCCTCCTATCCGTGTCATCTCGGGTCGCGGCGCTGGGAGTGACATACCTGCCGTGTCCCCGCTAATTACCTTGTCACCTGGACCCGGGGATAATTGAAACTGGTACACACCTGTCTCGTACCATTGGCGTACCTGTCACCCTTACGAAATTGTGGTGCTTTGGCGTACATGCAATCTGGGTGCGCGTGGTATTTGGACATACATACACGCGTGCGCGCACACACACGCTCACACACACACACACACACACACACACACACACACACACACACACACACACACACACACACACACACACACACACACACACACACACACACACACACACACACACACACACACACACTTCGACATAGACAGACAGGTAAATTCAAACGCATTTGCGGGTAGATAGACATAGAATGACAGGTAGAATGACCCGTAAGCAGATAAACAGACAGACAGACAGACGGACACAGACAGACGACATACAAACAAGCAGGTAAAAAGCAAAGGTAGACAAATGGAAAGGAAGAAAAGGTCAAACTTATCAGTACACATTACTTAAAATAGATCCACAATAATATATAAAAAGACAGAAAATCACATGGACACGTACAAATACTACAAATACGAAGAAAAAGGGAAAAAAAAAAAACGCACAAAACGAACAGATCTAGAAAGTAAACAGAAAGAAGAAAGAAAACATAGAAAAATAGATAGTGATAAACTCAAATAAATATGGATAGAAAACATACAAACAAAAATCACACACACACACACACACACACACACACACACACACACACACACACACACACACACACACACACACACACACCGCGTAGTGTAGTGGTTAGCACGCTTGACTCACAATCGAGAGGCCCGGGTTCGAGTCCCGGAATGCGGCGAGGCAAATGGGCAAGCCTCTTAATGTGTAGCCCCTGTTCACCTAGCAGTAAATAGGTACGGGATGTAACTCGAGGGGTTGTGGCCTCGCTTTCCCGGTGTGTGTTGTGTGTGATGTAGTCTCAGTCCTACCCGAAGATCGGTCTATGAGCTCTGAGCTCGCTCCGTAATGGGGAAGACTGGCTGGGTGACCAGCAGGTGATCGAGGCGAGGTGAATTACACACACACACACACACACACACACACACACACACACACACACACACACACACACACACACACACACACATGTAAACGAAGACAAGCATAGAAACTAACAGATAAATACACACGCAAACACACACACGCACTCACAAAGACAAATAGAGAAACAGTCTCTCTCACACACACAGACACAAAAACGCACACACTCACACGCAAACAAAGGGGAACAAAGAAGCAGACAGCCACACGGAGAGACAGAGGTACGAAAAACAGTAAGAGGCTGATGAGCTTCATGCAGAGGGACAAGTAGAGTGTGCGCGGCCATATTCCTGGTGTAGCCTCGGTGAAATGTTCATCTGCTTATCCTTGGCCTTTGAGCCTCGCCGGGTTGTTCACCTCTCAGGGACACATGGGATCACAGAGTCGCCCCGGTAATCTTCCCCTTGTCATTACCTCCGCTGCTTCTCCGCCGCTTAGCCTTGTGTGGGTGATTGAAAGCTGACGTGTTGGCGTGTTAAGTGCCTCGTCTGGAGCGGGAAACTTGGGTGGGTAAGGTGAGGTTAGAAAAGATTTAGTTTTATATCTAGGTAGGTAAAGTTTTAGTCAAGTTAAGTTCTGTTAGATTGGTTTTGATTAAAGTTTTAAGTAATATTATGTTAGTTTGAATCAGGTTTGGTTAGTTTGGATTAGGTTAGGTCAATCAAAATAGTAAAATATTACGAGAAAGACAGCAATCAATAAACGCCACAAAAGAATATAAAGATATATTATATTTGTTTACATTACGAGGAAGTTTATGAAAAGCTACTCCAATTATTTATTTTAAGAGATGCTGGTTAGTAAAGCAAAGAGGCGTTTGAATATAGAGATAGCAGAGAACACTCAGAAACCAGCACAGATAAGCTTAAAAGGAACAGACAGCAGCAGAATAGTTATCCTTACGAGAGTATTTGTGTTAGTGAACAGCTACACTATCTAATCGTAAATAAGAGACACGAAGTACTAAAAAAAAAAAAAAAAAAAAACAATAGACAAAGGCAAACTATTTGTACTTGCGTGACTGTTTGTGTTCGTGAAAAGCAACACTATCTAATCCTAAGTAAAACATGCAGGATTGTAAAGAAAAGAAATACTTGAACACTGTACATGGCAAACTTGGAGTCCTGCTGCACAAACATTCATCCCTTGTGTCTTTCTACGCAACTCCTTACGCCTTCTGGACTGTTCCTTCCCTATACCCTCTCCTTTGTATTCATTGTTGTTGCCATCCACACCAAGATGCAACAGCGGGGCGGGGTGAGCGACGGGGGTGATGAGCTGTGAGTGAGTGAGGATAGAATGGGAGAGCGTGAGGGTGAGGGTGAAGTGAAGTGGGTGAGGCTCGGGTGAGGTGGGGAGAGGAAGGTGAGAGCGGGGATAGGATCGTGGGAGGTGAGTGTGTCCTGTTTGGTCAGATAACCTTTGCATGTGACCCTCCTCCTCTTCCTCCTCCTCTTTCTCCTCCTCCTCCTCCTCCTCCTCCTCCTCCTCCTCCTCCTCCTCCTCCTCCTCCTCCTCCTCCTCCTCCTCCTCCTCCTCCTCCTCCTCCTCCTCCTCCTCCTCCTCCTCCTCCTTCATCCCAATCTTCTCGCTGTGTGTGTGTGTGTGTGTGAATGCAAACAAGTGTGTAACTCTTAATTTTTGCGATCCATTGATTTAAGTCTTTCGGTTTTTGTTCCTGCATGGTGGCCTGTTTTGCACTATCGTTTCGTTTCTCCCCATCTCGCGTAAAAATTCCTCGAGGTCACTGAAGAATAACAACATTTGCACTCCTCAATGGGTTTTCCTTCACGTCACTTCTCCCTCTCCTCCATCTCCCTCTTTTCCTTCTTTCCAGGTCATCTTCATTTCTTTCTCACCACACACTTGACCCTCTTTCTCATCCATCCTTGCCTTCTTGTGACGCGCCTCTTTTTCTTTTTCTTTCTTTCTTTCGTCGCTTTAATATCTTCCCTCACATTCTGCTCTGCCACTCTCGCTCCATTCTTTCCTTCTCTCTTTCTTTATTGCACTCCGCCATAAGCTTAGCCTTAAAAGGAAGATCATGTGGCTTCAATAACTTACTTTATACCAAATTGGCTACTTCGTTTTCACATCACTTCATTGAGAGGAAGAACACTTGAGTGCGAAAAATAAGAAGAAAGGAAGGAGCATCAAAGAGAGAGAGAGAGAGAGAGAGAGAGAGAGAGAGAGAGAGAGAGAGAGAGAGAGAGAGAGAGAGAGAGCACGAGCACACACCCACTTGTCCCAGAGGTAAATAGCTTTGTTGATTAGCGGGCTGGTATGACTCCGCTGGAATTATTTATTCGTCCGCCGTGCAGTGTTTTACAAGCTGGGGTCACCGATGGCCTGTGCCTCAGCATGCGATTTAAACATTTTCCTTTTTGCCGTTTGGCGTCATTGCTTTATTTTGATGCAAATTCCCTTCTTCCCTTTGTCTTGCTTTACTCCGTGGCGGCTCGGCTCGGCTCACCTCGACTCCGGTGTGCACGAACTCTGCTCTCCGGGCGGCGTGTCAGTCACCCTAGGAGTGTGCGCTTCTCACACGTCCCAGCCCTGTCACCCTGCCCTTCCTACGCCCTGCCTTATCCTGTATCGCCTGCCTCTCCTCTTGCAGTCTTCATCCATTTTTTCTTTACCTCCTTTCGTTCATTTTCTTCTATGATGCATCCCTTCTCTTTCAGTTTTTATGCATTTTTCCTTCACCTTTCTCTCCTGTGTACTGCCTTATGCTGTATCACCAGTCTCTACTTCTACAGTCTTTAACCTCTCTCTCTTTACTTTCTTTCCTTTACTCTCCTTTAACTTCTTCCTCTCCTTCATTCCTCTATCCTGTATCTTTTTGTCTTTCTCCTCCGTCTTCGTGCATTATTTCGTGACTTCCTTTCCTGCGTTTTTCTCTTTCATGTATCTTCTTCTATTTCTGCTTTCGTTTTCCTTTTTTTATTTTTCTCCACATCCTTTTCTTTACATCTCTCTATCTTAGCCTTTTTGTCTCCTCTCTCTTCCAGCTTTTATTATTATTTTTCTCTTACCTTATTTTTTTATTATCCTTTTATTCAACCTTCTTTTTCTTATCATCTTCCTCTTCTACGCTCTGTCTTAAACTTTTCTCTTCCCTTCCTCTTCTTCTTCTTCTTCATCCTCTGGTTATCATCCATTATCTTTTTACCTCTACTTTTCTCTTCAGTATTCATTCTTTCTGTTTTTGCTTCTTTTTCTTTGCCTCCTTCCTCTTCTTCTTCTTCTTTGTTCTGTCTTTTCTTCTAAATATTTCTCTCTCTCTCTCTCTCTCTCTCTCTCTCTCTCTCTCTCTCTCTCTCTCTCTCTCTCTCTCTCTCTCTCTCTCTCTCTCTCTCTCTCTCTCTCTCTCTCTCTCTCTCTCTCTCTCTCTTTCTTCTTTATTTATACAGTTTACATCATATTTACAGAGTATGTCACCACTACCTTACATAGCTTATAGTGACAACTTGGAGACTAAAGGTTACATAGTGTTGCCTATTTTAAAGTCTCACTCTGTCTACTTATATATATCACTGCTGTCTGTAGTTTATCAGCCACTCGTTAACTGTACATTTGAACTTTTGTGTTGTAAGTCTGTCAAAATGATCACAATTTTGTTCACTGGCTATCAGTTTGTTCCACAACCCCACGTAAGTGTGAACGAACTCCCGTTGGTGGTGCCACGTCCTACAGCGGGGTTGTAGCAGTTCCCCCGGAGCTGAGGTGACGGCTCTAGTAGCGACCTGGGCCTGTCGGGGAGGCTGCCGGAGTGACTGAAGGTGCGGCACACCCTGCAGCTGCACCTTGAACGTTACAGTGAGTCCCGCCACGTCACGCCGGTGTTGGAGACTTTGCAGTGTTGTCTGGTGTCCGGCCTCGCTAATGATCCTTGCTGCCCGCTCCTGGACCTTGTTCTGTAGCTCTCTCTCTCTCTCTCTCTCTCTCTCTCTCTCTCTCTCTCTCTCTCTCTCTCTCTCTCTCTCTCTCTCTCTCTCTCTCTCTTCTGTGTCCTTTCCTTTTCTTTATCTTCTCTCTTTCCTCCCATTTCAACTGATTTTCCTCAATCCTCCATTTTCTTCTATCTTTGCTCCCTCAGTCTCTTTCTTTACTTTTCCTTAATTTTCCTTTTTCCACGCTCTAGATCTTTCTTTTACTTCTTTCTATTTTTATTCCATTTTCTTCTTCAAGTTTCTAGTTTTTCTTCCTTCTTAAGCATCGTTTTGTCAACACACACACACACACACACACACACACACACACACACACACACACACACACACACACACACACACACACACACACACACACACACACTCTCTCTCTCTCTCTCTCTCTCTCTCTCTCTCTCTCTCTCTCTCTCTCTCTCTCTCTCTCTCTCTCTCTCTCTCTCTCTCTCTCTCTCTCTCTCTTGGTTCCTTTCTGAAGTCTTTAATTATCCTCCCTTCCACTTCTTGTTTCCTGATTTCTTCCTCTTTTCTTATTCTGTTTCCTATCGAATTCTTTCTTAACTCCCTTTCCTCCTTCCTTCTCTCTCTCTCTCTTGTCGTTTTCCTCTTCAAGTCTTTAATTTCTTTCCCTTTCCTTATTTTTCTTCCTCTGTTTCCTTTCGTAAATCTGTAATTTTCTTTTCTTTATTTCCTTTTATCTCCTCCTATTTTGGTCCATTTTTCTTATATTTCTCATACAAGTCTTTAACTCTCCTTTTTTTTTTCTTCCTCTCTTCAGTGTTCCTCGTCCTATCTTTCTTTTGTTTTCTCCTTTAAGTCTTTAACTCTTTGCTTTCCTCTCATTATCGATCTCATTTCCTACAAGCACACCAACGAGTGTCATTACTCGTACACCTGCGCTCTTTCTTGATACCTAAATCCTTTCTAGATCTTACCCATCTGCACGTTACCTTTTCCCGCCACACCTGCTCCTCCCAGTCTACCAGTCCCTCCTACACCCTCCCCAATCCATCCTCGCTCCCCCCATGTCCCTTCCCGTCCTCCAGCCTCCCAGTACGACGGTCACGCGGCGCTCCAGGGGTCCAGGGGCGCCACACGACCTGCCGCCACTGTGCCCCGAGGTCACTAAGGCTCAGCTTGATGGCAGACACCTCAAGTGACCCCGAGAGCCCTTGACGGCGTGCTGCTAGGGAGAGAGAGAGAGAGAGAGAGAGAGAGAGAGAGAGAGAGAGAGAGAGAGAGAGAGAGAGAGAGAGAGAGAGAGAGAGGAAAAAGGAGACGGTATTGGGGAAAGGAATACCGACGACGCCTGACGAAAATAATCACAGCATCCTTGTCCAGACTTGAGTGTTAAGAAAATTCTACACGAGTGGAATCTCTCCAGTCCTGCAATGCACAAACACGAGAGAGAGAGAGAGAGAGAGAGAGAGAGAGAGAGAGAGAGAGAGAGAGAGAGAGAGAGAGAGAATCATCACCACCTTACCATTTCACCACACTATCTTCTCTTACTCACCGCCCACCACGCCCACCCTCGCCTCTCACCTACTCAGTCACCCATACTGCTCTCCACTGCTCTCCTCACCTCGCCTTTGTGCGCGTCGCCTCGCCCTCCTGCTCAACCAATCAGTGTTTCCATGGCTTCTCCTTCACCGTCCTGTTGGTCTCACACACCTGTATCACCTATCAGTTTTGCATTTCCTTCCCTGTTTTGTTATGGCCCCCTCTTATTAATCCTTGTCATAATATTCATCACTGTCATTGCCGTTTTGGTTTTCTTGTTGGTTTTGGTTCTTTTTCTTGCTCTTTTTATTTATCTTATTATTCTTGTTTTCCTCGTTCTTTTGTCTTATTTCTGTCTTGTCTTTTTTCCTTTTCATCCTTTTCGTTTTTGTCTATTTTTGTCCTTTTTTTTCCTTTCTTCTTACTGTCTCCTCTTTCTCATCCCCCGTCTTTTTCTTCTCCTTGTTCTCAATTATGTCCTTGTTCTCTTTTTCGTCGTTCTCTTTTTATCTCCTTATTCGCAGTCCCCTATTTCTTCCCTTCTTCCTCATCTCAGCCTTGTTATCCTCCTCCTCATTCTTATCCTCGTTTTCTTCTCGTCCTAATTTTTATTGCATTCCTTTCTCATTCCTCTTTTTATTCTCTCTTCATCCTCATCTTCATCAGCTGCCAAATGTGTATCATCCTTTCTTTCTCCCTTAAAACTGTCCACCTTTTTCACTTCTCATCCTTCCACCCTCCTTCGCTCACCAAGATCTTCCCCTCTCCCTCCCCCTTTCTCTCTCCCTCTCCTTCCTTCTTATCCCCTTCCCTCCTCTCAGGCGCGTGTCTCCTCAGTCACGCTGGGGTGTTGCTCCTTCTTTCCCCTCCCCCATCATTCTATCCCCCTCACTCCACCCTGCCTCTCTCACTCCTCTCCCATCTAACCCCTCCTTCCTCTCAGTCCTTTCCTCTCCATCCCTCCATTCCCTCCCTCCCTCCCTTGAGTGACTCTCGGGATCAGAACAAAGGAGCCTCGTGATGCGCAACCGAAAATATCAACCCGCAACCAAGGAAATGTAAATAACAGGATATCGTAAAACCTGGAAAATTTACGGTAAGTTGCGCAGCTATTTTCACGAGAACCGGACTTCCAGGCGAGAAGTTCCGGATGCAAAGGGTATTTCATTAAGGTGAGCCGGACAACGGGCAGCAGTAAAGAGAGTGTATAAGAAGCTGTAATCCGGGAGGCGAGGGCGAAGGTGCCGAGGTGTCGTGAAAGATTAGCGGAGCATGAATGAGGCGAGGTATTCTGGTGTGTGTGTGTGTGTGTGTGTGTGTGTGTGTGTGTGTGTGTGTGTGTGTGTGTTGGTCGTGACACGTATAATGGTTTTGAGAATTGTGTGGGTTGTGAGGATTGTGATGGTGGTGGTGGTGATGGTGGTGGTGGTGGTGGTGCTGCTCGGGCTGATGGTACAATGATGATATTAGTAATGATATCGATAACAATGCTAATGATGATAGTGATGATGACAAAAAATAAAAACTAATAATAATGGTAAATGATGCCAATGATAGTAATAATATTAATGATAATAATGATAATAATAATAATAATAATAATAATAATAATAATAATAATAGTAATAATAATAAAAACAATAAGAGATAATTGATGATAATCCTACTACAACAACAACAGCAACAACAACTAAAAAACAAAAACAACAAAAAAATTTAATAATAACTACGACTACTACAACTACTACTACTACAACTACAACTACTACTACTACTACTACTACTACTACTACTACTACTACTACTACTACTACTACTACTACTACTACTACTACTACTACTACTACTACTACTATTAAGAACTATTTTTCTTTGATAGTACCAAAGTTGATAACAACGAAAACAAAATATCGTAATATATAAAGAAACCAAATCTTATAACGAATAATAACAATAATAATCACCGCCAAGAACATCAACAGCAATAATAATGAAAGTAATAATAATGATAACAAAAACAATATCGGTGCTGTATTAGGGAAATTTCAAAATGTTTCTACTCCAGACGCATAATTTAATCCATTAACACAATTATCCCTAAGTAGGTAAGCAGTAATGAGTCGGTGCAAAGGTGAGGCGAGCGTAGTGACTAATTAGATGGAGCAAAAGGCGTATTATCTCAGCAAGAGGGCACGAGCTGAGCATTTTATACACTCTTCTCCTTCCCCAGTCTCGACCTTCCCCCGACCACCCTTCCCAGTTCTGTGAAAACCGTAAATAACTCTAGGAAATAATTATGAATATTTTACGTACTCCCTGCTCGAAGAATAAGGTCACTAGAAGGAAAAATAGTGAAATAGTTGGAGTAAGTTTGTGTTTTCATTTCTTGTTATTGTATGTTGGACCTCCTGAAAGTAGTTACGTGTATTTGACTTCTCTCACAGCTGGAAAAGTAAAACCGTATGGAAATGTATCGAGAAATGTATTTTATTAGTAACAATTGCATGTTGCTCTTTTCTTTTGTACTTTGAAAAGTCTCGAATAATAAGTGTTGTGCGTTGGATTGTTTTTATATTTGTATTTTGTAAAGCTCCACATAATTCTTATAAAAAAGTCTTTGGTTTTACAAGTAACTGCT
>NC_059294.1:1572500-1575000 GCF_017591435.1 Portunus trituberculatus | reverse complement strand
GAGGAGGGAATGATTAAAAGAATGTATAGGTCTGAAGCAGAAGGCGAAAGATTACAGGGAAGGCCACAAAAGGGATGGGGAGATGGTGGGAAGGTCACACGGCGATAACATCTAGGAGGGTGAAAGGCGTGTAAAGAACAGAGCCAGCTGGAGCGATATGGGCCACAGGGGGCGACGAGGCGCTGATATGAAGTAATATGAAGCAGGTGCGGTGAACCAGTGGGGGACCCGTTGTGACCTGGGTGTGGAAGTCTGCATATGACAGATGTGAAATTAAAAGATAAAAGAACAGTTGTACCTACATTCTCTCTCTCTCTCTCTCTCTCTCTCTCTCTCTCTCTCTCTCTCTCTCTCTCTCTCTCTCTCTCTCTCTCTCTCTCTCTCTCTCATAGATATGTCGTTGTAAATATACGTGGGTATGCAAAATGAAGATCTTCAAATTGTGAGACAGTGTATATGTTGAGAAATATGCGAATGTTAAGGGAAAGTGCACACATGGGTCAAAATGTATGTTTATGTTGCAATATTTTTTGTATCATTTCATAATACAGTACGTTTCTATATACTTCCTTCTACAAACTGGTTCCTTTCGTAAATAAGTTATTCTTTCTTTCTTTCTTTCTTTAAGTGTTGTGCATTTTTTTTCCTCCCTTTTACATATCAACACGCGCGGAAAACGAGTGAATGGATAAATACATAAGAATATTATTAGCAACTGCCCTTTTATATTATGTTAAGTAGCCACAGTGAATGATAATGATGGTGATGGTGGCGTTTATTTCTTGCTTTGATGCTGGTGGTGGTGGTGGTGGTGGTGGTGGTGGTGGTGGTGGTAGTGTAAAGACTTTAGGTGATGAGAATTTTGTGATCCCGTATGTTTGAACACTTTTGGTTTCTCATACTAATCTTAAATACCACAGAGACGATCATTTGGGTTCTAGCGGGTGTTTATCTTATTGAATAGTGTGGAATCTTTTCTTCAACTATCAGTAGAAACAAAGTAATTTTCACTACAACCAGTTAATAGTATTAGAATTATGACACCGAAACATTTGATCAATTATACGAGGCATATCACGATCTGTCTGGAAAAATGATCAAGTGAGAGGGAGAGGAGAGATGCGAGGTGATGAGAGAGGGAACTAAGCGTGGTGATGCAAGTGATGAAGATTCTGCTAGTGAGGGACGATGCGGTAACGGGAGAGATAAGATAATGCGGGCGACAGATGATGGAATATAGAGTGATAGTGAGATGACTCTATAATGTTGACAAAGGAAGGTGATGAATGTGTGAGTGCTAATGAGGTGTTGATGTGTCGTGGATAGCACTGGTGGTGATAAGTGGTGATGGTGAGTGATGGGTGGTGAAAGTCAGTGATGAATAGTCATAGTAATGCAGGTCGTGAGGGAATGAAGAGTGAGATAAGAGTAGTACTAACTGAAGCCGCAGCAGCAGCAGATTCAGAGTAGTAGTAGTAGTAGTAGTAGTAGTAGTAGTAGTAGTAGTAGTAGTAGCAGTAGCAGTAGTAAAAGTAATAGTAATAGTAGTAGTAGTAGTAGTTGTTGTTGTTGTTGTTGTTGTTGTTGTTGTTGTAGAAGTAATAGTAGTTATGATAGAGAGGAGATGACAAGTTGTAGGTGGTGGGGAAAAAGATGAAAGAAATAGAGAAGATGAAGAATGAGAAAATGAGTGAGGTAGAGCAAATGGACAAAATAATGATGTTGAATGAAAAAAAGAATGGTGAAAGGAAAAAAAAAGAAGAAAAACTCATAAGAAAAATGATAAAGAAAGAAAAGGATGAAAAGAGAAGCTGTAGGAGAAATACAAAAAAACGACCCCGCAAGAATCCTCTCCATGTCATAACCAGAGCTAAAAGTACGCCAGGAGGACACGAAAGGGTACAACTCTAAGCTCGTAATGTCCTAGGGTAGGTCATCACGTGGTGTGTGCCGCTGTTTGCCTTGTCGCTAGCAAACTGCACTCACTACCTGTTGTCCTTCCCCAACTGGGAGATTCAGTGTGTTTGTGGCGTCTATCGTGCTGGCAAACTTTCCTCCATCGAGACCTATTGATTTCCCTCACGATAGCCTCATTATGTTAACTTCAGAATGGTGCGGATTCTTGTTATTTTCAGCTATCCGTTTGGCGAGCTTGCACCTGTGTGTTGAAAAGTTATTAACGCATATTTTCAAACATAATGTGTACTTGTCTTTACATTTCTTGTATACTTTCTCTCTCTCTCTCTCTCTCTCTCTCTCTCTCTCTCTCTCTCTCTCTCTCTCTCTCTCTCTCTCTCTCTCTCTCTCTCTCTCTCTCTCTCTCTCTCTCTCTCTCTCTCTCTCTCTCTCTTATCTCTTCCTTTATGCTTGTATTCAAAATCTTTATCGTCTTTCCCAAAGCGAAACTTGCGCGAGTCGCTGTTTAGTATTTGCTCGGTTCAGTGAAATTGTGGAGTGTGTAAACGAAGGGGGGAAAGTCGCAACTCCAGTTCTGCATCAC
>NC_059294.1:1550000-1570000 GCF_017591435.1 Portunus trituberculatus | reverse complement strand
TCAGGTTTATGATCTCTAAGCGCTCCACTGCTCTGTTAAGCTCCAACTATTATTACTATTTTTTTTTTGCGGGTAGATTATTGTAAGGAGATTGTATGAACCGTTAAAATGAACTGCTTAACCTGCATTCCAACCAACCAAGGGCTTCAGATGAGGAGGGATGGTGGTAATGAAGAATGAAGGAGGCCTGTCCGTCCCGTCACACCGAGGTCAGTTTCACTCTGCTGAGAGACGCGTGAGGGCCGTGATTCGATCCACAGTGAGGCAATGTGTAATGAGGCCGGGTTTTCATTTCGCATTCTCTTGTTTTCTTACGTTTTCGAAGTTGAGACAAGTCGTTTGAACTGAGATTATATGCTAATCATGATCTTGCTCATCTCAAAATATTATTAATAATTATTACATGTAAAAAAAAAAAGAAAATAGTGCTATACATATTTATCTATTTACTGTTTTGAATATTGTGTTTTATATATTTCTTTATTAATCAAGAGAGGGCAAGATAATTCTTTGCACTATAATATGAAAAAAAAAAAATCTGAATATTACAAACATCAGTTACATTTTGTTGTACGAGCTGTAGTACTTTTAATTTTCTTGATGTAGATATTTACAACTGCGTTCATAAATCTTGTAATTCAATAATCGTCTGGTATGTCATGATGATTGCTTCTATTTTTTATTATTACCATGGAAAAAAGACACATTTTTCAATGCTCCTATATAAAAAAGAGTAACTGTAATTGATTACTTAATTTTATTGTATGTTATTTTATAAGTAGATTAAAATTAAAGTGCATTCCTTCATGCATGATTCGTATCATTATTTCTTATTCCTCCTCCTTAAATGGCATTTTTTTGTTGACCGAACATCCTGACGACAATGTGGCAGGCGAGAAGGATGCCCCAGACAGAATGTTAAGTGACTGTTTACATATTATATGTTGTATTATTTCTTGATTGGTCTTATTAATGCCATTTTGATTATATATTCCACAATGCTCCATATGAATGATTTTACGTAAAGTGAATGACAGACATTCTATCAGTGAAGGATTTGTTGTTGTCTCAGACAGTAAATAAAACTTTGACTGAGTGTGGCACAAATCTTTTAATTCTAAATTATTGACTTTTTGATAATTTGATAAGCACCGTGATCAATTACATTATTGCCTCAAAATCAACAAAATATTCTAAAGTGTCCCAGGTTATCGAAAAAAAAAATTATACGAAAAGTTGCTTGGAGGCTGCATGACCATCCCTACAAACTCACCACCACCATTTAATACCATCACAACCACCACCATCACTTTCTCCGCATCCACTACACCACCATCACGTCCGTCACCATTGGCACCATTCCCACGGACCACCACCAGGACCATCACCATCGCACCACCAACTCTAGCAATTCGTGATTTGGGATATTCTTTTTAACAATGATTTTTTCGGACTGGCATCTTTTGTAGGCTCTCTTCTATATCTTTTTGTCCCTATCGACCAGAACCTCTACGTGAAAGAAGACACTGTATCACTATGACACTCTCTCCAGCCAGTTTCACACCGCCACCACAACAACACCATCAACTCAGCATCATCAAGTAACTCAAGCCTCAGTCACATTTAGAACTATTAGCACCATCATCAGTTTTAGTTGCTGCCACATGGACGTGTAGGAAAGCCATTATCAAAACCGCATCCCTACCACCACCACTACCACCACCACTACCACCACCAGCCTTCTTAGTTAAAGTGAGTGGGTGTAACAGGTCTGACCGGCCAACTCGTGAGACTGACCCATAACTGATCGCAAGGTTCTTTCCCTCCGCCCCTCCTTTCTCTCTCTCTCTCTCTCTCTCTCTCTCTCTCTCTCTCTCTCTCTCTCTCTCTCTCTCTCTCTCCGAAAAACTTATTGGAATTAGAAGCATTATTCATTTTTGCAACATTTTCCTCTCCCTCCCTTACCCTCGCTTTATCCTCCCGACCTCCGGGTTTTTTTTTTCCTTTCCTCCGCAGCGCACTTCTCACCCACAGATAATTCGTCCCTCCCCCGCAGCCACGCATGATGGAGGGCCTAAATTCGGGTAATTACCGAAAACGCAGTAAATTTTGAGCCAAGTGGAGGTGTAGCACGCCTCTGCGACCTCCCTTGTGTGCCTTTCCTGCCCTCTCGTCCCTGCCTTTGTTTCCCTCTTCCTTCTCCTGGAATGGTGAAAATAGGAAGGTGAAAGAAGGAAGATGTTATAGTGTGAGGATTTGAGAGGTGAAGATTTGAACATGTGAAGTTGCAGTGATGGTTTTGGGGGGAATTCTTCGTCTCAAATTCCTTTTCTTTATTTCATGTCTTTTTGTGTCCATAGAATATAACCAGGAAATGAGAAGGGAATTAGGATAAAAAAAAGGTGAGGAGCAAAGAACGTAAAGTGGAAATAAATGTTTGTTTGTAGGGTGTTTTTCGTCCCCAAACTCCATTCGCTTTCTTGCTCATTGCCTCCTTCTGTTTCGTATCATAGTAGGCAAATAAATGAGACGGTTATGAAACAACTGAGATGAATATTTTTGAGGTGAGGAATTAAGTGTATAAAGTGGAAAGTCATGATTTTCTGAACTATTTTTCATCCTAAACATAATTGTTGTTCCTCGTCTTTTGCCTCTAGATGTTCTTTGGCAATAAATGGGAAGGGGAAGCGGGTGAAAAGATGAATATTTAAGAGATTAGGAATTACAAAATATGAACTGGAAATGAGTGATCCTTGTAACAATATTCTTCGTTTCTAACCTTGTTCTTCTTTCTTGTCTTTGTTTCCTTCGCTTCTTGTGGTGAAATGGAACGAAATTGGGAGGAGGAGGAGAATTCTAAGATTTGGGTGAGGAGGGAAGATTATGAAATGTAAATCATCTTTTTTCACCCCAAACTTTTTTCTCCCTCCTCTTTGTTCCCTTCACTTCTGCTCCCAGTACTACCTGGAATGGGAAGGGAAAGGAGGAAAATAGTGGAATTTAAGAGGCGAGAAAGTGAGGATATGAAGTGCAAATGGATGGTTACATTTCACAATATTTTCTGCCCAAAACTACCCTCTAATTTCTCTTCCTCATTTTCTTTGTTTCTATACTCTCGCCATGATGATAAATGGGAAGGAAGGAAGAATACTGGCATAGAAATTTAGAGTGTAGGAAGCTGAGGGTATGAAATGCAAGAGAGTCGATGGTTTTTGCGGTATTGTAAAACCTATGCTTCGTTCTTGATATTTTTGTACTTAATTACTGCCTTGATATTGCGACAAAAAGGAAGAAAAGGAAAGAATATCAAGTGTGATGGAATAGTTTTTTTTTTTTTTTTATTCTTTAATGTCACTTTTGCTTACTTTACTTTCGTTTACAAAGACTAAAACGAGAATACTGGAATTTAGAAGTGAGGAAGTGAGGAAAGAAATAAAAAAAATAAATGTTTTTAATTTTCTTTTCGATTTTTCCACCCCTAACCACACATTGCACCCATCACACCCAGCACCAGCACTCCTCACTCATCAGATCTCCTTACAAACATGTTTAAGCTCCTTTCCATTATAATTAACACTATTTTCAAACCTCCTTCTTTCTCCCTGGACGTTAATTGAGCATCAGTAATCGCTTCTATAATCGTTCGTCATCATAGCTCAGCAGAATGAAAGTCATGCGATGTGTTTAAAGAGCGATGCTAATTTAATTCAGCGCAACGAGACTCGGCGATCAGAGCTGAGGGAGGAGCGAGGTGAAGGGTCACTCTGCTCTCTCCGCCACACACTTACTTTATGTTACTGCTTTGCATCGTGTGTGCTGGGGGCCAGTGCCGTGGTTCATATTATTATTATTGTGTATTGCGGTTTATTTCGGTATGTTAGGAGTAAATAGCAAAGGTTAGTCTGTCAGGTGAAGGAGCATGTGGTGTGAAGGAAATGTCGTTAAGAATAGGTTAAGTTGGTGCACGCTTGTGATGTGAAGGAAAAGAAATATGAATGGAAAACTGTATTTTAATATGTATACTTATTAATGTGCCTTTTTTTTTCTTTACCTCATGCATGCATTTCATTGATATTTACAGAAGGTAGGTGTGACGACCAAGACATGAATAATTTGCACTATTTGTGGTGTCTTCTTTCATCACTATCATTAGTGGAGGATATTTGTTTGACTACTAAAACGAACTGTGACTGTTATCCTACGGACGCAAATAGAGTAATTCACGAATGACCTTGTTGTTGCGCCACTACAATCCAATAAATCAATCAACATGTCTCTGGAACACACTTACGAAACACCATCCTTACATGTCATTCTACTTATATGTCAACAATTGCTAACGTCAATGCTTAAAAGACATAATATATCATGCATTCAGTTGAATCATATCACTCAGTACTTACACTAGAGCCTCCCTTACTTTAACCCTTCACTATGCATCACTTACAACTACATCACCTCACCCAGCAGTCCCGTGGTACCACCAAGATGACTTTCTACTCATTACCAAGACCTGAGTAGCGTAAGTGACACCCTAAGGAGAACTAATGCAATATAAAAGTCCACTAACAGGCAGCTCTATAAGGAGTAATGAGGAGTGATGTGAGGGAGGCGCTGAGTCACGGGTTGAGGGGAGGGAGACGCATATATGGCGCTGTAAGTGTGAAGGGCCCAGCGACAAGATGCTGCTTCCTATTACTAATTGATTACATGTGGAGGGAAGAGATAGGTGTATGTGTGTGTGTGTGTGTGTGGAGAATATAGTGAATATTAGTGGGTGTGTTTAGGAAGTGATGGTGTGGGAGGGGGATGTGTGTGTGTGGTGGGAGGTGTAAGGATGTAAATATGTATTTAGGGAAGGATGTGTGTGTGTGTGTGTGTGTGTGTGTGTTTCACTGTTTGATCTGCTGCAGTCTCTGACGAGACAGCCAGACGTTACCCTACGGAACGAGCTCATAGCTCATTATTTCCGATCTTCGGATAGGCCTCAGACCAGGCACACACCACACACCGGGACAAAAAGGTCACAACTCCTCGATTTACATCCCGTACCTACTCACTGCTAGGTGAACAGGGGCTACACGTGAAAGGAGACACACATAAATATCTCCACCCGGCCGGGCAATCGAACCCCGGTCCTCTGGCTTGTGAAGCCAGCGCTCTAACCACTGAGCTACCGGGTGTGTGTGTGTGTGTGTGTGTGTGTGTGTGTGGATGGATGGATGGATGGCTGGACGGGTGGGTGTGACGTAGCAGTAGGTGTATGGTGTTGAGATGAGAGAGGATGGGGAGGTGAATGATCCCTTTGTCTCTTGTGCTTCTCCACCCTCCCGGCTCTCCCCCTTAAGGCGAGCTCCAGTCTCTCTCTCTGTGCACAACTACGGTCAGCTTAAGTTAATCTGAAGACAAAGAAAAAGAGGAATGAGGAGAGAGCGAAGGGAGAGAACGAATGGAGGAAAATGTTGCGAAGAGAAAGAGTATTTGATTAAAAGCAAACAATAAATCGTATAGGAGATTTATGCCACTTTTCAGACCCCACAGCACAGGTCATGCACACTGCGAATATTCATCCCCATTAAGATTGCAGATAGGACCCATAAATTAGTGAGCCCGATGCATCAACTTTCATCATATGCTCCCTTGCTGCTGCCCCAACAAACACAGACACACGTACATAAAAAGAGAGAGAGAGAGAGAGAAAAAAAAAGCTTCCTCTCTCAGATATTGCAAGTCAGGCAAATTCTTTATTCCATCAGTATGTTCTTCGTGTCCTACGTGTGTCACCAAGGCGGCAAGCAGTTATTGAGAATGAGAGGATGTGTCGTTAGTCTGCCCCGCCACATGATGCTAGTTTTGTTACGTAACTGTATTGGCAGTGGTGCTAGTTGTTGTAGTAGTAGTAGTAGTAGTAGTAGTAGTAGTAGTAGTAGTAGCAGTAGTTGTAATAGTATTAGTAGTAGTTGTAGTAATAGTTGTGCTATTAGTAACAGTAGTAGTAGTAGTAGTAGTAGTAGTAGTAGTAGTAGTAGTAGTAGTAGTAGTAGTAGTAGTAGTAGTAGTAGTAGTAGTAGTATCAGTAGTAGCAGGAGCAACAGCAGCAACAGCAGCAGCAGCAGCAGCAGCAGTAGCATCAGCAGCAGTAGTAGTAGTAGTATTAGTAGTAGCAGTAGCAGTAGTAGTAGTAGTAGTATCAGTAGCATTCGTCGTAATAACTCTGAGAAGGAGGAAGACGAGGAGGAGGAGGAGGAGGAGGAGGAGGAGGAGGAGGAGGAGGAGGAGGAGGAGGAGAAGGAGGAGGAAGAGCAGCAGCAGCAGCAGCAGCAGCAGTAGCAGTAGCAGCAGTAGTTAGTAGCAGTACTTGTTTTAGAGTACTGATAGTAGTAGTAGTAGTAGTAGTAGTAGTAGTAGTAGTAGTAATGATAGTAGTAGTAGTAGTAGTAGTAGTAGTAGTAGTAGTAGTAGTAGTAGACTACAAGTTGTAGTTGCCGTTGCTACTGTAGTGGTAGCAGTACCACCAAAATTACCACCACTATCACCACCACTATCACCGCCACCACCACCACCACCACCACCACCACCACCACCACCACCACCACCACCACCACCACCACCACCACCACCACCACCACCACCAACAACAACAACAACAACAACAACAACAACAACAACAGTACCAGGACAGACATCCCAGTGAGCACATCCTGCGGGAGGAGTGAACGCTTTACCGTCACAAAGGCGTGGCCTGAGAGGCGAGGGCAACGGGCAGGTCACACTGCAATTGAGGGCTTGTGTGGGGCTGTTTTTCGTGAGACGTATCGATGCTGGCCGAGGGAGCGGAACGTCCCGATAACTGTGCTTTTATTCCCTGGCAGGTATTAAAGAGTGGGAGGCTGTGATCGTGCTACCATTTTATTTTTTCGATAGAGACACAGATTACAGAGGCGGCGGAGTTGCTGTGGTCGTGTTGCCGCCGCGATCACTCCCAGGGCGCTGCGGGGTCCCTGTGTAGACGCCTCGGCCTCCTCTGATAATAACAGCCCACGCTGCCCAGGTGTAATCAAATGTATAAATTATGTGCAGCTACAATTATGAGGAAAAAGTTAATTCATCGGGTATTATATTTCGCTTCGATTAGTCTGAAAATATTTAATGCGGTACAAGGCTGAAAATGTTTAGCAAGGAGTGTTCGTGGAATTTTGAATGTTGATCAGGCCTGCAGGCACATGGCTTGTGTTGGTGTGAAGGTCTAGACGGCGGTAAAAACGTCCAAGGGGTATATACCGGGTTTACTTAATATTTCTATTCAATATAATGTAAAGTATAGGTCAACATTTTCTTAAATCTCGAGTCTCCACAGCCAGTAACCAAATCCCCAATGGGTGTGAGGGAAGGCGAGGAGGTATGTTGTCTTGAAGCCAACATCCGCTTCCGGTCGCCACTACCTTCCCGGAAATCCGCAGCGTCATCGGCAGCCGCATCGTCAAAAACCAACGAACGCTGTCTCGAAATTCTGCCTTTTTCCCTGCTGGCTATAGCATGGAAGTGGTGGACGACCTTTTCCACGCCACGTTGACTTTAGTACTTGAAATGAATGTGAGAGAAAACCAAGACGAAAAATCTTTGGTTGCTTGATAACATCTGTTAAGTTGCAAGTACGAGAACATTTGCTTGAGAGCGAGTGGCTCCTGCCTACCCGACCATCCGCGACACACCCGCATGAGGCAGCCTTATCGCGTCATCTGCCGCGCCCTCGTGAAGACCGGTGGCCGCTGCGGGAAGCACGTGGACAGTATTCATGAGTCACGTTCGCCGCCAAGTATTTTTGTAAGAAAAGTTACGTCTGTGTGCACGAGTCCTCGTCACTTGCTCATGATTCATTATTGAATATATTACCATTAGATTCCATAATGACAAGGCTTTCTCTTACAACGTGTGGCGAGGAATGAAGAAGTGCCTGCTGTCTCTCACTGAGCGTCCGCTGCCACCTGCGCACTCAAGGCAGCTCCCTAATATACACGAGACACGTAGGACACGGTGGAGCTTTTCTGACAGCCTACCTCCTTAGCTGGCAATGAGCGTCTCTGTGAACGTCAACCACCCAGTCATGTTTAATTTTGTGAAGAGTTTATGATCATTTTCATCCATTAAGAAAAACGCAGTTATCCCCAAGTTTATGTTAATGGAGAGACAAAAGATGATTCTGCTAATGATTGTATTATGATAATGACACTGGTGACGTTGGAATGTGGGGACCGTAGACCTACCAATTAGTCGTGTCCCTCAGGCTGCGAAAGGGAGGGAGGGAGAAAGGGAGGGAGGTCAGGAAAATAGGAACCTTGCCAGACAGATAAGCCACTCTACTTTCCAACGCTATCATCATTATCTTCCATGGTTCAGTGTGACCAAGATGGGCAAAACACTGCACTTCTGACCAGCCTCGCGCCACACATCGCACTCCTCCCTCTGATGACCTCGATAAAATGTTCAGGCAGGGAACAAGAAAGTTTTTTTTGTGTTTGCTTGATAAATACTGCACCAGACTGACTTCTTTTTCTGGATAAATTCCCATCCGTGTACCCTTCCAGCGATCTATCCTCTCTTGCGTCCAGCCGTCCACTCGCCGTTCTCTCCTTCAGGGCAGTCATCCCTTCATCCACTCACCCCAACTGGCCTGCCCTCCCACCCTCAGTCCCTCCGTCAGTCCGTCCATCGCTCCCTCTCCCTCCCTCCTCGCTCCCTGACAAGAATATAGATAGTGGGATGAAGGCTGGAGGTGCTTAGAGGTGCAGGAATGCGAGGGTTGGTGGTGCGGAGGGTTTGTGTGAAGGTGGTAACGACGGGGACTGGGAATTAGAGAGGGGCGGAGATTGGCTTTGTTAAGTATGGGCTAAAGGTGGTGATGAGGAGTGCAGGGGTGAGTGGGGAGGAGAGGATGGGGTGAAGCTGGGTGGGAGAGAATGAGAGGGTGTATGAGCGTGCAGAAAACGAAGACAGGAGCTCGCCTTCCTTGGTGGCAGAAAACTCCCTTTTATGGCTAACAGACGCTTTGTCCTGCGTGTTAGCGGTTGGTGGCGAGGGAGGGAGGCAGGGATAGAAAAGGAAATTGTACGTATGCGGCTAATGAAGCGCTGAGTAGCAAAATAAGCACAGGTGACCTTTCACGGACCACTATGAGATTGCTTATAACTGCAATAAATAACGTGTTTGAAGGAAGACAATTGCAGATATGTAGTGAAACCTTTGCGTGTGACTCGTGGACGCTGATTGGCTGAACCACTAGTACACACACACCCTCACACACACACACACACACACACACACACACACACACACACACACACACACACACACACACACACACACACACACACACACACACATGCACACCTCTTAGACAATCTTGGATAAATGTTTAGAACAAATAATGCATTTCCTCTGCGGGCGGGAGTGTTTGCCGATTGTGTTTGTGTGCCGACGGTGTGCCCGCCGCTGTTGGCTGTGACAACACCTGCGGGGCACTGTTTAGCCTGCGTGAGCCTTCCTCCTGCGGGGAAACTAAAAACCGCACTTCACACACACTCTTCCACCGCCTCCCTCCCTTCCCACCACGTGACCCGCACACTAGACCCTCCTGCCCTTCGCCCTTGGTTCTTTCGTCCCTTCTTCACCACCTTGGAGCCTTCATGCACCGCGCCCTTCTCCTCTACACCTTTATTTACACCTCACGCATGAAGCTACACAAAACACCCTTCTCTCTCTCTCTCTCTCTCTCTCTCTCTCTCTCTCTCTCTCTCTCTCTCTCTCTCTCTCTCTCTCTCTCTCTCTCTCTCTCTGCCACGCCCCTTCACACGACTCACCCTTCTTCACACATATCTTTCCTTCCTCACTCTAATATGAAGGTATTATGAAGCGTATTTTCTCGCTGTTCTTCCCTGTGCCACGCCCTCTCTCCCCCAACACTATCTCATGCTCTCCTCCTTAATCCAGCCTCAGCACACGTCACAGCGATCAACGTAACACGCCAGACTGACTCCTTTTTGTGGGGGAAGAGTCAGTTTTCATAGTGTACAAGTCGCTACGAAGAATGAGAGAGACGTGAAAACAACATGAGTAAGAAAACTGTACATCTAAAGCGAAAATGCCGAGTAATGGTCTAATTTTACAGACACCCATGCACACACACACACACACACACACACACACACACACACACACACACACACACACACACACACACACACACACACAACAAAAACTCTGGTCTGAGGAATCATGTGGATAAAGCAAATGTTTTCTTCTCTTCTCCAAACACCATTTTCTTTCTTCTCGTTTTTCATATCAGTGACCAAGACTCTCTCGCTTGCCCTCAACACCCTCCTCTCTCTCTCTCTCTCTCTCTCTCTCTCTCTCTCTCTCTCTCTCTCTCTCTCTCTCTCTCTCTCTCTCTCTCTCTCTCTCTCTCTCTCTCTCTCTCTCTCTCTCTCTCTCTCTCTCTCTCTCTCTCTCTCTCTCTCTCTCTCTCTCTCTCTCTCTCTCTCTCTCTTGTCGCTTTGTGATGCCTTAGGACATTTTTATTTCATTCCTTTACTTTGTCTTTTCTTTCCCTTGATTTTTTTTTCGCTTTATTTCTTTTTTCCTCCATTTTCTTTGTATTTTCTTTTATCCAGATATTCTTCTTCAAACCACTACCTCTTCCTTTCCTTCCTTCTCCTCCTTTTTGTCATCCTGTCTCATTTCCTCCCTTCCTTCTCGTCCATGCTTTAGTTTCCACCTTTTCTCTCTATCCCTACTCTCTCTTCCACCTTTCCTCTGCGTCCATCCTCTCCCTCCATTCCTCTTTATTTCTTTCTCCCTCACCATTCCTCTCTTCCTTTTACGCTCTCTCCTTTCCTCCTTTCCTCTTCTCTTCTTCGACTTTTCCTCTTCGTCTTTCCTTCTCTCTCTCTCTCTTCTTCCTATCCTCCCTCTCTTATCGTCGACTCATGGTTCAGTTGATGGTAAAAAAATAAGGAAAAGAAACTAAGACTAGAATAATTTCAAGCAGGTGAGTTCTCTTGCTCCTCCTCTTCCTCCTACCTTCACCTGCTATTTAATTCATATGTAAAATGCTCCCCACTTGCAAATTACTTTCTAGTGAATATATTTAATTTTTTTCCCCTATTATAATCAGCAGTTTAATTTTCGAGATATTAGACTCATGTGGTCAACTCGACACACATTCATAACTGCATCTTTGAGTAGTTAGGTCATAAGAGGTCACAGGTCAGGGAGAGACAGACATATGTGTGAATCATTGGATAAGGTGCGCAGGTTGAGGCAGGGTCAGTAGGCAGGGTAGCCAGGCAGGGTAGGCAGGCAGGGTCGGGTGGGCAGAGTAAGCAGGCAGTGTTGCTGGCAGACAAACGTGTTCCGAATGATAAACACGGGAAGTTATCTTAAATTTTCGATCTTCTTTCTCGTGGGTTATTTATGTCTTTCTTATGTTTGCGTCTGAATATTTGTTTCCCTGCTTTTGTTGTATCTCTTGTCTTATTTTTGTTTCCTTTTCTCTCTCTGTGTCTCTTTCCTCTTTGTTGTTTTTCTCTTCTCTCACAAGGATTTAGCTTTAATGTTGGATCTTTTTCACATTGTGGTCTTTGTCTTCTTTATGTTTCCGTCTGGATCCTCTTTTGATTCTCCTCTTTGTTAGGTTTTCTTTGCTTCTTTCAATTTCCATATATCTTTTAATGAATTGTGTGAAATGTTGTTGGCGTTTTCCCTTAGTCTTTTTTTTCTGTTTCCTGTCGTTTTCTTTTTTTACTGGTTAGATATTTCTTTCCAACTTTCGTATATTTTTTCATCTAGCTTTGGGAAATAGCTTGAATCTTTTACCTAGTTATTTGTGTTTTTTTTTTCTGAGTTGCTTATCGTTTTTTTCTATTTCTCTGCTTTTGTATCTATTTTTTTTCATCTCTAACCTTCGCTCTTTCCTTTACTGACTTTTGGGAATTCAATTTGGATTTTTTTAATTATTGATGCATCTCTCTTATCCCTCTAATCTTTTTTCTTTTTTCTTACATGCTTTCTAAATTTCACAATGGCTTTTATTTTTCATATTTTTTTTCTGTTTTACATTTTTTTTTATCCAGCTATATTTTGGTTTTCCTGTTTTGAAGTATTACTTTTTCCTCTTCAGTTTAACTTTTTCCTTTTTTTTCTATTTTGTGGAAATCATTCTAGACCTTCTTTCAAAGTTATATATATTTTCTTTACCTTTACTTCAGAATTTTTTTCCTTGCGTTTTTATACCGTTAAAAATTTTCCCTTCCGACTTTTCTCTTTCCTCTTGAAATCGCTTTGATATTTTTTTCTAACTATTTATGTCTCACTTATGGTTACATCTGCACTTATTTTACCTTGAAACATTTCTCGTCTCGCTTTAGCTTTCCTTTCTTTCCTTTCCTTCACTAACGAATTTACAAAATTTCCCTCTCATACTTATTCACGTCTTCTGTACTATGTTTGTGTCTGCACCTATTTTTGTTTCCCTGGTAAATTACATCTTTTCCATCTTTAATTACCCTTTTCCCCTTTGTAAATTTTCTCTCCACCTTTTCCTGTACCTAGATTGTAAGAATGATGTACGAGAAGCAAGTAGGAGGAGAAGGAGGAGGAGGAGGAGGAGGCGGTGGAGGGCGGGACAGTATGCCTCGAATTATAAACAAAATAACTTAGCGATGCAATTTGTGTCTTGTTCGTCTGGGTGATACCGGTGGATGGAGGGTGAGGCGAGGGGAGAGGGAGTGTGTGTGTGTGTGTGTGTGGGGCGGGAGTGTGGGTGTAAGGACTGGAGGCGTGCCCAGGTGTACTCCATCACTTAGCCAGATGATCGGCCAGGCGAGGTGTGTAATCTCAAGCGCGATGGTGAGGAACCGAGGTTATCTCACCTTAAGTGTAGCGAGTGTAGCCAGCGAGGTAAGGTAGAGTTTCTTACTTGCCTATCTGTTGTGCGAGGCTTATTTTTAGATTTTACGGATAGTGTGGTTTAGTTTCTGGTTTAGATAGTTTCTTTTTTTGGCTTCAGTTTCGCGGTAAATACTTGTGAGTCTTCCCTTTTCTTTTCTTTCCTCGTTATGTTTAGAGTTTATGGATTGTGTGGCTCAGTTGATGGTTTATGTAGTTTTTCTTTGGTTTGGTTTAGTTTCGCAGTAAATGCTGCTAGTCCTTCCCATTTTTTTTTAATTGTTATTGTAATAGAAAAATTAGGAGAGCTTCGATTTTGACTTTCAATAAATAGATATCAAGGAGGAGGAGGAGGAGGAGGAGGAGGAGGAGGAGGAGGAGGAGGAGGAGAGCAAGGGGTTGGCAATATTATAGCGTTAGTAACTCAAGTACAATAAGGTTCACTAATAATTAACTCAAACTAGCTATACGTACGTGCATAGTAAAAAAAGTTAAACCCTTCACGGTGTATCTGTGCGCACGCACACACACACACACACACACACACACACACACACACACACACACACACACACACACACACACACACACACACACACACACACACACACACAGAGAACACATGACGTAGGATGCACCTCGAATAAAGTCACTAATGGAGGAGGGCGCCTTTACCTGAGAGCTCGATGGCCTCATTACTTAGCGAGACTCTAAACCTCCGCTCTAACTTCCTGCGCGGTGACCCGGGAGGTGCAGCGCGGGGGTGTGCAAGGCGGGCCGGTGTGGTGAATGTGGTGAGTGGCGTGAAGGGAGTGAGGGCGCCGCGTGATGGAGATTCTATTGTGCGGGAGGTTTAGTCGGCCATTAAGGAGGATTTAACACCCTATCAGTACAGGGCGAAGGCAGTAAGAGAGGCGAGGGTGAGGCGAGGGTGAGGTGAGGGTTAGGGGAGGGCAAGAGGAGACAGGAAGTGGGGGTGGCAAGCAAAGGGCAAGGTGTAGCTAAAGGAGGGAGTAAGTGTGAGTGATTGTTGATAGGAGAGATACAGGAAAAGATGCGAGGAAATATAAAAAATGAAGATGAATGAAGAATAGTAAAAAAAATACATGGAGACACATCTTAGAAGCAAAATTACGAGTAAAGACAGGAGGTGAAGGCGGCAAAGAAAGGGAAGGTATAAATAAAGGAGGAATAAATAGAAGGGTTTGCTGGTATAGATACGAGAAAAGATAATAGATAGGGATAGACAACAAATAGAGAGTAAAAGGACAAATAGAGGGATGGCTAGCAAAGGAAGGAGGAGCTGCTGGAGGAAATAAATATCTGGTGGTGGGAAAGATACAAAAAAACAACAAAAAACGAGGAGGAAGTAAAAGAAAAAGATAAGAAACAAATAAGAAAACAAAGATAGATGAAAGTAGGAAGGGTGTTGGTAGATTAAACGATGCAGATAAAGGAGTAAGTACGTATAAGGGTCTGATAGAGAGACAGAGGAAGAAAATGGAGCAGTGAAATGGAGAATTAAGATAAGGAATAGAGATAACAATGAAAGAGAGATGGACAATAAAAGTGAGTTAGCAGACTAAAGGAAACAGATGAAGGAAATGCTTAGAATGGTGTGGAAAGAAAGGGAAAATGCAAGAAAATGGAAAGATTGCGATAAAGACCAGAAATAAAGAAGAAAAACGAGTAAGGGACAAATGGAGACAGGAAATAGAGTAGCTAATTTAAAAGGAAGCAAATGAGACGGGTTGATAATACGGAAAGAGGGAAATTGCAAGGACGTAGAAAACAGAGATAATGAATGAAGATAAGAAACAAATAAGAATAGATGACAAAGGCAAAGTGTTGGTTAAGTAGATACAAATATAATAGATAAAAGAACAACTAAGAGATTGATAACAGGATGAAAGACCAGTAAAAGTGCAAGGAAATGGTCAAAATGGCAGGTTAACAGTCAAGACGAGACAGGAATGGGCTGAATGGGCTGCGTAGATAAAGAAAGGAAGGAAGAGTGAAATAGATAAGGGTTAAGGTAAGAGGAAGGGGACATCAAAGGATACAAGACACCATAGGGTAAGGTAACACAAGTAAGTCTAGGTAAGTAAGGTAACAGATGAAGGGGAGGAAATGCTATCTTGTAGGGAGACAGGGAAAGATGCAGCGAATTAAAGGATAAACAGGTAAGGAAGATAACGCAATCAGGAGTACACCGTTGTAAAAAGCATAGTAAGATAAGGAAGGGTTAAGAATAAGATAAGCTTAAGCATCGCAGCTGGCTTACCCTTAACTGGAGATGCTGCACTGCTTGAGAGGAATGGTAATGCTAAATAAAGGAATGAACTGCAAGAGGAGGTGGAGAGACAAAAAAAAAAAAAAATGTAGGAAATAAAAATGGGAGAGAAGTAAGAAAAAAAGTAGAGAGGGAAGAAGAGAAAGATAGGGAACTGAACGAA
This sequence comes from Portunus trituberculatus, assembly GCF_017591435.1. Taxonomy (NCBI): domain Eukaryota; kingdom Metazoa; phylum Arthropoda; class Malacostraca; order Decapoda; family Portunidae; genus Portunus; species Portunus trituberculatus. The sequence goes on along the minus strand of NC_059294.1, from coordinate 1,554,602 downwards.
TGACTAATGAAGGTAAGAGAAAAAAAAGCGAAACAAAATAAAATAGAATGAAGTTAGAGTGAGATGACAGCAAAAAGGTAGAGAAGGAGAAAATGAGTGTAAAATGCAAGGAAGTGAGATTAAAGCAAGAGAGAGAGAGAGAGAGAGAGAGAGAGAGAGAGAGAGAGAGAGAGAGGGGTAGGTTAAGATCACAGGTGGGAAAGCAAGCAAGAAAGCAAGCAAACTATTTAAGAGGTTTTGTGTGCCTTTGAACGCTGATAGTCTCTTGAAGTCACGGTGGTTTTTGTTATGCTATTTAATTCTATCCAGTTTTGTAAGAGGTGGTGGTTTTCTCTTCCCCGCTGGAGGCTTTTCATCCTTGAGTAGCCACAAGCATTATTTCTCAACTATGCAATTGCTGTCTTCTCTCCTTTGTGCGATATTGACTATTTTGTTATCTTTTTTCCATTTTTTTTTCTTTCTTTTGGATTTTAGTTCTGTATTGCAATATGATCCTATGTTTTCGCTGGCGTGTTTTGACGTTTTTGTTTTTCTTTTTTATTTGCTGTTTATCTCTTGTTTTGGTTTCATATTTATTCAGGTTCTTTTTGAAATTGTCGTTGTTTCTGTTTGTTTTATACTATGTCTGTCTTTTTTGTTACTCCTGTTTCTGAATTTATCGATCGTTACTACATTTTTTTAAAGAGTTTTATTTCATTTTTATTAATTATGAATTGATTTGTTTTATATATATTTGTAACTGTCTCGAAAAGTTTTCTAATATTTTTCCCTTTTTGAAATGTTCTGCCTTTTTTTGGTTAATTTCTATCTGTCTTTTTTCGTTTTTATTAGCTTTCTCCTCGTTCTGATCTGCTCTTTATGTCTTGTTTTTCGTCCATTTCACGTCTTATCCCTATTCACTATTTCTTCTTCCTACACTGTCTTTAACGTTATCCTCCTTTCTTGTTTTCTTTCTTACCTCTTTTCTTATACACTTACTGATATGTGTTTGAGTTTTCGTTGTTCTTTCCTCTCTCTCTCTCTCTCTCTCTCCTTCTCTTGTCTCTCTTCCCAAAGTAATTCAAGTACTTCTTACCATTCGTTTCTTAAGTTTTTCTTTGGCTTAGCATCATTACCTGCATTGTTTTTTTCTTCATCTCTCCATTTCTTGTCTCTCGATTAACTGCTTTCTTTTAAATAAATATACTATTGTTTCCTTATTTTTTCCAGTAAATAGTTCCCAAATTTTCCCTCCATGTTTTTTTTTTACCTTCCGTTTAGCATCATTAGCTGCATAGTTTTTCCCAAGTATCGTGTTATCCTTCCTCTCTCTATTTTTGTTTCTTTTTCGCTTGATTTCTGCCTTTAAAATATAAACACAGTTGCTTTCTTTCTTTCTTGATACATTTTTTTCTCGTTTAGCATCATTACCAGCATATTTTCTTTCCATCTTGTTATCACGTCATCCTGTTATTCTTTCTTTTTCGATTTTAAAACCACTGTTGTATTTTTTCACTTTTTTCTTAACTATTTTTTTTTTTATCATATTATCCTTTTGGTATTATTTGCTGCTTACTTTATCCTTTAATCCATTATCCTATTATATATTTACATTATTACGTTTTTGTTATTTTCTCCCTTTTTTTGTGACATTCCTTTCTTTCATTAGTCTATCATTTTTCTTGTTCTTATCTTCACCTTGCTATATTCTTAATTTTTTTCCCTCTTTTTCATATTTTATTTCTTTTACTTAGTTTTTCCCTCGTGTTGATTCAATATGCAATGCCCACCACCATCCTCAACACTACTACCACTACCACCACCATCCACAACACCAACATCATTGCCACTACCGCCACCACCACCACCACCACCACCACCACCACCACCACCACCACCACCACCACCACCACAACTACCTTTCCTCTCCGCTTAGCTCCTTTGCAGTCTTTTATTTCTACCTTTTACCGTCTTTTTCCCTTTCTCCCACGCAGCTTCTTTCACATATTAACATTTATTTTCTTCTCTATTTTACCTCTTTATTGCTCAGTTTCAATACCACCACCTTCTCTTTCCATGTAACTTTCTTCTTTAAGACGTAAGAGCAATACAGTCTGTCTTTTATCCTTTCTCTGCTTTTCACTTTCTCCACTTCGAACTCCTGCATATATTTATTTTATACCTCGTTATCTTTCAGTACTAAGACCTTTTCTATTTAATGAATTGTGTTTTTCTGTTTTTTCTTTTCTTTCACATTGAAACGTAGTCTGTTCTTTCGATTCTTTCTCGCTTTCTTCCACTTAGTCTCCTGAAAGAAAATTTGTTTAGATTTTACATTGTTATCTAGTAATACAATTCACCTTCTCTTTGCAGTCAATGCCTCTATTCAAAACTTAAGCGTTATCCAGTCCTTCATTCATATTTTTTCCATTTTCCTTCCTTATTTTCCTATACTATTGCCTTGTTATGCTTCAGTACCACCACAATTTCATTTCAGTTAATCTCTAAGACTTAAAAAATGCGTGCCGTTTTTTTTTTTTATTCATAGCCTTTCCTACTATTCCCTTATTTTTCCTTATTTTCACCTTGTTATCTTTCGAATTAGCTCCCTTCTTTAAAATGTAAGTGGCATGCAATCCTTCATTTCTATCCTTTCCCCGCTCTTCCCTTTCTCCAGTTCAGCATCTTAATCCCACGCCAGACGCATCTTCTAGGAACTCCCACATCAGAGACATGCTGAGGTCGCGCCTTAACTGTAATCCTATGCTTTTTTTTCTTAATTCTATTCGTCTCTTCCTCGCATGGTTTAAGGAGATGACTCGACGTGTGCAGTTTAATGACGCACAAAAGTAATTAGCATTGTTACTCGAGGCTCGTGTGAGGAGAATTTGCTGGCGGTGGCGGCGGTAGTGGTGGTGGTGGTGGTGGTGGTAGTGGTGGTAGTTGTGGTGGTGGTGGTGGTGGTGGTGGTGGTGGTAGTGGTAATGATGTTGGTGTTGTGGATGGTGGTGGTAGTGGTAGTAGTGTTGTGGATGGTGGTGGGCATTGCATATACTTTTACACGCATGCACGCTTACACACACACACACACACACACACACACACACACACACACACACACACACACACACACACACACACACACACACACACACGCGGGTGTGAGCGTGAGCTTAGTTGTAATGAAAATCGTAATTACTACTACTACTACTACTACTACTACTACTACTACTACTACTACTACTACTACTACTACTACTACGACCACCACTACTACTACTACTACTACTACTACTACTACTACTACTACTACTACTACTACTACTACTACTACTACTACTACTACTACTACTACTACTACTACTGTCTGTTTCTTTCTGTTGTGTGTGTGTGTGTGTGTGTGTGTGTGTGTGTGTGTGTGTGTGTGTGTGTGTGTGTGTGTAAGTTGGTGTTTGCTTCTCTTCTGTTTCTCTGTTTTAGCATATTGTATGTTTGGGTTGATTTTATTCTATGTATTTTCTTATTTCTTTTGCACGCATCTGTTTTGCTTAGTCTCTCTCTCTCTCTCTCTCTCTCTCTCTCTCTCTCTCTCTCTCTCTCTCTCTCTCTCTCTCTCTCTCTCTCTCTCTCTCTCTCTCTCTCTCTCTCTCTCTCTCTCTCTCTCTCTCTCTCTCTCTCTCTCTCGAAGATATAAAGCACAATTCTTAAAATATTAATTAGATATAAAACACAATTCTTAAAATTCTTTTAAATCCATTTTCAATTTTCATATTAGTATTTGATTTATATCACGAAAAATTTAATATGCTGTTTATTTTCTCACGTTATTTTTTGTTGTAAGAGGATAATATACTTCTTATCTGGCGGCTTTTGCATCATTACCTCCTATTTTCCAGCTAATCTTGAACCGCCGCGTCACACTGATTCCGTTACAGTACGTGTCGACGGTGCTTTATTGCGTCACACATCATGATTATATGTGACGAGACGACTCAACTCTTTTTATTTACACATCCATCACTGTTGCTCTTTCCTATCCATTTTCTCAGCATATTTTCTTTTACAATAATCTCTCTCCATGCTTACTTCGCTGTCCTTTTCCCAGCATGTTTCTCTTTATGGTAATCTCCTTCTACGCCTAAACCCTTCTTCTGTCTTACGATACGTAGCGAAGTGACTGACTAGAATCTCATATGTTTAACCATGATATATTATTTAACTTAACCTCTGGGGCGCGTTGGGTTGCCTTTGTGAGGATTTTACGGCGACGGAATGAGCTGAGCCTCCGTGTGAGTGAATGTCCGCTACCCACGCTGACTGATGACCTCATAAAGCGGGTGAGTTGTGACCCCGGCTGGTAATCAGGGTCAGGCAGGTGAGGCATGGAGGCTGCGGTGGGTCCTAATGGGCAGCGGATGGTCTCCCAGGCCTTAACAAGTGACGTGTGGGCGTGCTGGCCAAAGTACATACAGGTATTCATGCGAAATATGTCGACTGTAACTGCCGTGTCCATCAGTGGTTCCTTTTAGCTGAGTTTAGTTTAGTTCGCCGCGTAGTGAGAGGTGTTGTTTGTGTTTGTTTTGTTGATGCTGATGTCCAGGCTTGTCTTTGTCTGGCTGGCCG
>NC_059294.1:1540000-1545000 GCF_017591435.1 Portunus trituberculatus | reverse complement strand
TTCAGTTGCTGTTAACACTTTATTCTGTTCAATTTTTTTACCTCCTATCATCACGATCATTTTTATTGGTCGGGTCGTGCATTACAAGGCTCATAAGCTTTTAGTTCTCTGGCTTTCTCATGAGTTCTTTGGCACTTTAACTTTTACACGTCAGCCTCTTTCTTTTCCACTGGGACTTTTGCTTCTTAATCCTTGTGTTTTTTATTTTATTTTCATTTTTTTTTTCGTTTTTCGTGTATGTAATGAGCAGATGGATAATGGAACTGGTTGACCCGAGAGAACTTATAAGTAACGAAAACACGAATAAGTAAGAGAACATTGATGAATTGCTAAAACTGACATGCAGGAAACGAACATCTGATGCATTAGAGAGAGAGAGAGAAAAAAAAAAAGACAGGCACGAGAGACAACAGAGAGATAAAAAAATGTGGATGAAATAGACAACAGCTAACAGACAGGCATTGAAGACAACCGACAGGCAAAACAAAGAAAAACCACCAAACAACCGATAGATAGCGGAAAATGATAGAAACAAGAAACCACTTATAGATAAAAAAGAAAGAAAAGAGAATAACAATGAAACCGGACTCTTAAAAAATAATAGATAGAAAAAAAAAAAATAGGAAACGACAGTTACAACAAAAACAACTGACAATTAAAGGAGACAACCGCCGCCAGATAACTCACATCACTTCCTTATCACCACTCCAACCTGCTATTAAACATACTTTTAAACGGCAAAACAACACTGGATGATTTTTTAAATGTTTGTAGATAGCATTGTGGCGGGGCTGCTGGCCGTGGGTGACCCTTCAGGACCCCGGATGAGCAGCCAGGTGGAGGGGCGAGGGGCACAAGGGGCGTGGCGCGGATCCTCCTACACCACGTGACCTTTGACCCACTGCCGCTTCACCTGGCTAGTTTTGCACATAGACCACTCCAGACCGCCCGTGCAGCTCCCAGTCTCATTCCCGGCTCTTCTTTTCTCTTTTCAGGTTTTTTTTTTAACATCTTTGCAATTTGTTTTTTCTTTTCCGTTTTCTTTTTATTGGTGCATAACTGTACTTTTCATATTCAAGCCATTCTGTCTTTTCTTTTCTTCCTTTTTTTTATGTTAGAGTTTTTTGTTATAATTATACAGTTTTTTTTTTTCTTGCAATTATTTGACTCCTTTTGTTTCACATTTACCTGCGCTCCTTCTTCATTGTTCTCTTTTTTTTTTTTTTGCGACTTGGCGTTTGTTTTCTTTGTTTCCTGGGTTCTTGTATTTTTTTTTTCTGACAGTCTGTTGTAGTTTTACTCTTAGCTTTACTCTCTCTCTCTCTCTCTCTCTCTCTCTCTCTCTCTCTCTCTCTCTCTCTCTCTCTCTCTCTCTCTCTCTCTCTCTCTCTCTCTCTCTCTCTCTCTCCAATGTTACCATCTTCAGGTAGACAATCCAACCATTTCACCTTCCTCGACCATAAAGCGCCTCTTCTTCCTACTTCCCATTTTACCCTCCTTCCTTACCATCCTGACCTTCCCCCCTTGCCCTGCCCTGACCTCCCTGCTCCTTGCTCTCCCCGCCTCTCCACCTCCCGTAGCATGACCCCCCGTTACAGTCGTGTCGTAAAGTCTTGCCAGAAGTATTTGCCAACTTTATCGTTTCTTGATTTTAGTATTACGAGGTGATCTTTTGCTTTTTGCTTTTTACTCTGAAGTGTTGGAGTGTAGGGTGAATGTCTTGCTTTTAATGTTGTTTTTGATACTTAAGTTTGCGTCTTGTATTTTCTATTTGTGGTTCATCTCTTTAATCTATGTTGTTCCAGTTATTCTTGATCGAAACTGTGGAGCGTTTTGTGTTTAGTATTCTTAGATCTCATCCGAATTCAACTTTGATACTGCGAATACTGCAAGGCATGCAGGAAAATATAGATCGATAAAGATAAATAGATATATGTTAAGTAGCTGGACACGAAAATACGTCCAATTGCGTATTATAAATTAAGATACTAATATGCATCACTTTCATGATCAGTATATGCGTACATACATACACACGTACATACTCGTACTTATAGACATACATACATAAATGCATACACAAGAACGGACAGACAGACATAAAGATTAACACATACAGATATGTAAAATGACTTTTTTCGTAAGAGGAGCTCAGGCCGAGGGAGACAAAATTGAAAAGAATAATAATTGTAAATGCCAATTTTTTTTTTAACAATATACTCGTTTCTTATAAACGCAACTTGTTTCCTGTCTCTCAATCTTGTCTTCCTTTCCTTACATATTGCATGAGCGTCCTTGCCCAGTCTTGCCCTCAATTCCTCCCGCGTCACTCAACTTGAACCTTCCCTCACGTGACCCCAGTGCCACCTTCACTTGCTTCCTCTGTAACCCATTCGCTTCTGCCTCCTTCTGACCTCCTCACCTTCCGCCGCGGCAGATTGTTGGCAAGACGAACAAAGAGCAATAAAGTGAGCAACTGGCTACTCACTGTTGTTTTCTTTGTTTTATTTTTAGAAATATTTTTTTACATTAAAGAGAAAGGGAAGCAGACAGGCGAGTTTGCCTAACGTGGGAATCGCTTCGCTATGCACAGCACGTTGGATTGTTTAAGACATGGAGAGAACTGACGATGCAGAGAGGCTGTGGAGGCAGGTCTTGGTGACATACTGGGGTAAAGATGAGAGCGTATAGTGGTGGTGGTGGTGGTGGTGGAAGGATTGTAGGGCAAGTATGTTTCTTGTGCGTGCTCGTGCAAATGTTACCGTTTGATAGCATGAAGTGTAAAGTAAAGCACCTGAGGCGAGCACTGTTTTTATTAATTTTCTTCGCTCCAGCCTTGTAATAATCTATTTGTATTTATATATGTATATATATATATATATATATATATATATATATATATATATATATATATATATATATATATATATATATATATATATATATATATATATATATATATATATATATATATATATATATATATATATATATATATTGAAGTATGTTTTTCGTGGCTGTTCTTCAAAATCTGCGAGTCCTTTATTGTGAAGAGAAAAGTAAATTTAAGGAATTATTTTTGTTATTTACTTTGTCCATATCGTGTCCCATTCTTGTTTTCATCCATTTACGAATAACCACATTATATGTATAGACATTCTTAGCGATCGATGTCCGTAGACATGTCTTTTTAACGTATATGTGAAAGTAAAGGTCGCTTTATGATATAGATACCATATATTTAGCAGAATTTTTTTTTTTTTTTTTTTTTTTTTTGGTTATAAGGCCACAATTATATCACTGCAAGAGTTACAAGAGAGCGCTATCCCATTCAACAATAGACTTACACCTGCCATCCGAGCACAGTACCACGGAGCTAATTGCCCTCTCATTGGTTTGCTGTGACTGGGAATGCAGACAGAGGCGTACTAGAAAAAAAAAAAAGAAGACTCGGCTAATGAGTGATTTTTTTTTTCGATGGCTGTAAACAATAAACTGAAAAGAAAAAAAAATTGTGGTTTGTATTAAAAAGTATTAATATGAGCTGTCATTACAAAGTACTTGTGTTCTTATATGCAGTTTGCTCATGTAAAGATAAATTTATATCTTGGGTAATCCTCTTAATATCAGGAAGTGAAGGAAAAAAAAAAAAAAAAAAGACTGTCATTGGGGTAAAGATCATCTAGACACCTCTGTAATATAAAACCTCAAACACTACTGCTCTCACATACACAACATTACCACCAAAGCAAACACCATATTAGAAGTAGACACAAAACGTATACCAACACGGTCTCCGGACAACCATGTCAATCTGAAGACAACCCTCATACGAGCGAACAATGAGCAGTAGGACAAGGACGGCACCTCTTATTAGGCATCATCATCTATGCAGGTGTGACAATAAGGCACGTATTGTGAAACGCCATACTCGCTCAACCTGATCATTTGAAAAAAAAAAAAATGACCAGCCATGATCTCAAGGGTGTTCCTGCTGTTAATGTGTCACTAGAACCGTATAGATAACCTTAAAAATCCACGCAACCTTCAACTATAGAGCCTTTTGAATGCAGTGTGGTGCGATGGAGATGTGATTCGGAATACGATAAAGGTGATAAACAGATTCCACGATAATCACTGATTTCCACCCACTACTCTTCCCTGTTGCCTTGCTCCTCACTGCCCTGCTGCTCTTCCTGCGTCGTGCTTTAAAATTTAAACTATATTCTTAAAGACTTCTCCACTGCATCTGTACTTTCAAAAGGCTCTCATTGAAGTTACAAGTGTTTCTAAGATTGTTTTGTATGGGTCTAGTGCCAGACTAACAAGATTTCTATATCGTTAACAGGGGAAACACTTGAAAATTCAGAAAACCCAGCTAATTACGTCTGTTCCATTTGAAAATAATCATGGTGAAAGAGTGAAGCGTTTCTGAACTCTTTCCTGTGCCATGCCTTGTTGTGTGGTAGAGAAATTTCCTTACCCTTTTTATGCCAGTGTTAAATTGCAATGCCGAAATCACAAACAAAAGGCGAAAATATAATGGGAAAATATAAAGAAAATAGGTGAGGGAAAAATTGAATCTGATATCAGGAACAAGTTTGCTGTGCTGGTCTCGAAGAAAGCCTTGTTGTTTTTGATCCAGGTGTTGTCTCTGAAAAAGGTGAGGAAAAATTGAATCTGATATCAGGAATAAGTTTGCTGTGCTGGTCTCGAAGAAAGCATTGTTGTTTTCGATCTGTCTTTCAAATATCTTGTTTTTATTATATTTTTGTTGTTGCTGTAGTTGTTATTAGTATTGTCATCATTATTATACACTGATATACTAAGAGATAAGAATGGACGGTCAAGTATAGTGCTACATTCCTCTATTGGTTACGTTTATCGGTTATATTAAAAGAATGCAAGGTTTATTTGTACGTCTACGCTTTCCTCTACAATATAAGATTCTGCAAGGACCAAGTCTTCTTATAACTAATATATGTTTATGTGCCGTTTCC
>NC_059294.1:1530000-1535000 GCF_017591435.1 Portunus trituberculatus | reverse complement strand
ATTATTATTATTATCATTATTATTGTCATTTTCTTAATATGTACTAGTAATAGCATTGATGGTTTTGATGGTAGCGGTGATAATAGTAGTACCTATTTCTAGTATTAGCGATAGTATAACCTATCTATCTATGCATATATATATATATATATATATATATATATATATATATATATATATATATATATATATATATATATATATATATATATATATATATATATATATATATATATATATATATATATATATATATATATATATATATATATATATAATATTTTTTTAACGCTATGGCCTATAGCGCCTGTAGGTATACTTGAAGAGTATGTATAGGAAGCGCTGTTCATCCTCCATCCATTAGTGGCGCAGGTAATTCTATTCATTGTGGTACCCATATTAGGGCCTATATCACCACCCTAGCGCATCGTTGGTGTAACCACCTAGAACCCGTGTATCACGGTGACATGTAACTTTAAACCACTCGACAAATGGCATAGTTTCAAGGCGGTATGTGGTGGGATTCCAAATTTTCAACCTACGCGTGGAGGTCTGCCCGATATATATATATATATATATATATATATATATATATATATATATATATATATATATATATATATATATATATATATATATATATATATATATATATATATATATATATATATATATATATATATATATATATATATATATATATATATATATATATATATATATATATATATATATATATATATATATATATATATATATATATATATATATATATATATATATATATATATATATACACGTACGCAGACACATACTTACATATATGAAACTTCCCTTGATCACTCTACAAGATAGCTTTGGGATCATATGGTCCTTAAACTTTCTAGTGGTGTCCTCAAGGAGTTTCATGACCCCCTCAGTGGAATGTTCGGTTTTTGAGTATTTAATGTTCCATTGAAAATCAATGAAGCTTATTAACGTATTGGTGTAGAGACGTTGTGCTGATTTTACTGTCATTAATAATGTTTTGAAATTATAGTGGCGAGACCTGATTCTAGACCATCTATGAACATTAATGATGAGGAATGAGGCCAGAACCGATCGCTTTACCATTTAGGCAACGGAAGAGCCCCACTGGACGCCTCTAGGAAGCTCTTGCCGCTCATTAGACATGGTAATGGGACGCTAACATAAGAACTTTGAGGATGATCGATAAAATACGAGGCAATAACACCCACTCGACTCTAGATGAAATAAAAACGATATCTGAAAGAGAGTTCAGGAAGAAACGAGCGGAGGTAGACGAAGAAAAAGTCTACTGATGAAAAGGTCAGTAATATGGTAGATAGAGAGGGAAGGAGACCAGTAGCCGGGAGGAAGACGTGTGTGATGGGTGTGAGGAGAGAGGTGAGAGCTAGAGGAGGAAGGAGGAAGGAGGAAGGGGATGATCACCGTGAAGGAGGGAGAGGAAGGTGATGGCGGCGCGGCGAGAGCAATGGTGATGGTGGTGTGAAGGTGTGCTGTAGAAAGGAGAGTGAGGATCGACGTGATGATAGTGGTGGACCCGCGTAGCTCATAAGGAGTGCTTGTTTTGTGGGACAGCGCCGCTGGTCTAGCTGAGTATACATCGCGATACATGGGCGACACATGTAATGAAGATCCTTATCTAACGCTTCTCCCGATGTGTAGTGTAGTCCAGATATTGAGTTATCAGCTTGAGGTAATGTTATCCTGGTATTAATCACCTGAAAACCGCTTTGATTTGCAAGTGTAGGAAGCTCACTGCCATCAGAGTAAGTACCTTTTCGTAAAGCTGAAGATTTATGACCCAGAACTAGACGCTTGATAACACACACCTTCGCAGTAATACTCTAGACAAATACTGTCTATCGTGGTGCTTTATCAAAATTAACAAAGTTATTTCCCGGGTTAACATAGCTCGCACCGCCATCGGATCTCAGGCAACACTACTTCCTGCCGCGTCCCGCCCACCAGCCGTAACGAATGGGTCACTCAGCACAGGCGCCTCCCCACAGCCTCGCCCTTAATGCCCGATACGTCAGCATGGGCTAGGGGCGTCCTGCCGTCCCTGCTCCCAACACTCAAATTGCAATCATAACATGCAGAATTTATCAACACCTGAGTACCGTGTTATCGACTCCATTATGGCCAATTAAGGGCAATAAACACCCCGCCTGGACCTAAATACGTGTGTGTGTGTGTGTGTGTGTGTGTGTGTGTGTGTGTGTGTGTGTGTGTGTGTGTGTGTGTGTGTGTGTGCGCGTCTATGCGTGCTGGTAGACATGTAGCGTTTTCAGATGCCCTAGATTTTGCAGTGGGCCACCCGCCAACTTTATTCTCTTGACGGGGGTGTAATCAGACGCGAATGTTGAGAGGGGGGAAGGGTCTGCATGGTGTCGTATTTAGTGAGTTGCTACGACTTTGGATCTTTCTCTTTCATCACTTGGCTCCCGCTCCTGGCAACCATTATTGATTCGGATACGCTTTATGAGGCTTTTTTGGCATAATAACTGGGTAAAAGCAATATATAATAGTTGAATCATGGGTAAATTGGGCACTTCTATTATTCCAGTGGTCCAGAAGACTCTAAAATACTTTATTTAAGGCTGTTTCCTCAGAACTACATCGCCTCTGGAAGCCATTTCTGTGCAGCCAACGCACAGACTAAGAAGCGTGGATTAGAACATCTTGAGCATCGCCGGCGGCAGCTTTGGTACACGTTATGAAGTCGATAGAAACCAGATGAGATCGTTCTTGCCAGAGCTTATCAGATCAAACACAAAAAATTTCAAACAATCACCGAGTTTTCCTCGATTAGCAACACCTGTTCTTAATGCAAGGTTGTGTCAGGTTGGGGTGATGCGAGTTCCATGTATTCTTTTTTCTGATGACAAACTTTGGCATGAAGGAAAGGATCATTAGCGAAAAACCAATTAGGCTCGTGGACTTGTGAATCACGCCAGACATGTGGATAACGAGGCGGATGGATGGAGAGAACACCTCGGCTATGTGTCATCAGGTGGTAATGGTGTGCGAGGCGCGGTCTGGCCACAACCACATGCACTTTAGCTGGTCAGAACATTTGATTAGACTTGCAATCCATGTTCATTTACCGAAGCTGCGTCTCGAGGAATAATCTCAATGATTTCCAGTAGTCACATTTCCAGTTTTCCAGTTTCTGTTGTCTTTTTTCCTGCATTCCTAGATTGTTGTGATATGAAAGTTTTATCAATTTTTTCTCAGAATCTACAATATTATTCTAGCTTTTTAGAATCTACAATATTATTCTTTCTATTATTCTCTGTTGGCATTTCCCTCTTTTGATTCCACCAATCCGGGCTATTTCAGGTTGGGGCATGTTGTATATTTTTTATTGAATCTTTTCGCCCTTGGATCGTCTCCTCGACACAGAAAAAAATCATAGTCAGATCTTTGAGTAAGAAAAAAAAGGAATCTTATCGCTTGGAAGAGCATCCATTGTTATTTGTAACAGAACATACTGTGATGTTAACATCAACTGCATTTGGGTGTTGTATGTTCATGATCTTTTCTCAATGCACGAATTTATTATACGTAATATATATGATACTAATGCATGCAAGGTATGAATTGCCTGGGAAATGTGACAAAAAAATCCATTATATGATTATTCTGGTTTCGAATGGAAATTATCAAGCAGTAACGAAAAGGCCTAGATTAATGCCTTTAATGTGAGCACAACTGAATGTTCGCGACGAAGGGGAAATTAAAAGAAAGAAGCTTAATGTCTAAGCCGACAGTCTGAGATACTTGAGAGAAGAGGATTGGATGTCTCATAAAAAGAAATATTTTCGACACGACAATTAAAGGTTTAATCGATGATGTTGGCAGCACTTGAAGCTTCGATTTCGGCTTGGAATTCACCTCCTTTACCTGACGCTCGCGTGTCTGGCGTGTTGAGTGGAATTATTTTCATTATGGTGAATGTGATGTTTCTCACTTTACATTGTTTGTATTTTTATCGGAGAATTCTGTTACCCAAAAGGAGATTTAATATGATACGTACGTGGTTCCTGAGTAAGAGAAACTTGGATCTGGATGGAATGCATAGAAATCGTTGTAACTGAAGTCTGTCTTCCCTGAGTTCATTCATGTGTGAAGTTGAGCACTGGGAAGCGCGTCAACTCCTTAATGTGGGTGGTGCGATCATTATATTAATTCCACGGCTGTCCACAGTGGTCAAGGAGGCACCGAGGCCGACAGGGAATGAGCTGTCACAGGTACCTGGAATCCATAAAGTGATTGACATCTGTCTTGCCAATCCCTGAGAAGATATGAGTTTAGTGATGCTAGTATGATGAACCGTCCCATGCATACCTTCCAGCTCTGTGTCCTGTTTTGCTCTTCTCTATTCTTAGTTAAGTTGAATAGGACATAAAGCAGATTCACAGAGTAGGAGGAATACACTTCGATCATAAGTAGCAGACGACCCGAGCATTCCCGTTTCAGTAATCTTTATTTCTAGTTTTGAGCAGGGCATGAAGTGAACAAACAGAACAAGACTCGTTATTACTGCGAGGTGTCTCTCGTCGCACCGTGCTAATAATCATTCCACGCAATGATTGTCACACCTTTCACTTTCCTCTCTGCTTGCCTACAACATTACACGCCTTTATTAACTCCATCCTCTCTCCGGCACAAGCCTCTCTCCATCCTGATCTCCTACTATACAGTCCACCCTTTCATTATGCTGTCCTTACATCCTGCTATCTCATCGCCATTCTCTCCCAGTCTCCTTATTTCACAGTTTTTACTTCCGCAATTCTCAACTTCTCTTACATACACCTTTACTACACTTTCTAAGGCCTGCTGATCCTTTCTGCAATTTCTTAGAGAGAGAGAGAGAGAGAGAGAGAGAGAGAGAGAGAGAGAGAGAGAGAGAGAGAGAGAGAGAGAGTATATTTTCGCACCTAAGCCTTCCTATCATTCATTTTTACAAT
>NC_059294.1:1520000-1525000 GCF_017591435.1 Portunus trituberculatus | reverse complement strand
CCTCACAATGATAACAACACCACCAAGATCTTTGTCTCTTTATACGCCAGTCACTAACATTTCTCTAAAAGTATAAAAAGACCTGCTTGTCTCTTACCCGGACACATCAAATGCCGGAGTGTCAAGTTGATATCAAGCCGTGGCCAGAGATGAGAGTATTGGATCCAGAACGCTTGGAAGGTTTTCTGAGCTAGTCTCCAACTTGAAACCTGACACCACTTGGGGACCTGATGCTTTTTCTTTTTTTTTTTTCTAGTACCTGGTGGTGTCATTAGATTAACATTTTACTTGTCGGGAGGTGATATAGGAAAGAGGTGGTGGGCTGCTATATTTAACGGGGGTGGCTGTGCAGGTGTGGCGGCGGTCAGATGTGTGTGGTTGGGTCGGGACGTGTAATGCATACTAATGTAGCAGGTTTGTGAGCCGCCAACGCAGCCCCGCGAGATCTATAGTGCTGGAATGCCTTATATTATTTTTTTCTTTTCCTTTCACATAGTACATACTTGTATCATTTCACGTCACATCTTTTCACCTGTTAAGATGAACTCATACAACCACATAGAGTGCGAATGAACAGGTTGGGAATAAAAGAAAGGGAAGGCATAAAAACAGGAGATGGATCGCTGGTAAATCATCAACTCGCAAAATTCAGTAAGTTACGAGCAATAGAAAAGATTCTGTATTTATCTTTTATCAATCTAAACCATTGCCTTTTGTGCCCAGTGTGACCCCTTTGTGTGTGTGTGTGTGTGTGTGTGTGTGAGAGAGAGAGAGAGAGAGAGAGAGAGAGAGAGAGAGAGAGAGAGAGAGAGAGAGAGAGAGAGAGAGAGAGATCAATGGATAACGTGAAAATGATTATAGTGAACACTTATTTATGGTGATACCTTCTCAACTGCTGACACATGAAGATTATAATGCGATTGGCAGCTATTAATGTAATCCCAGTAATTAAACGACTAAAGACTTTGTACACTTATGCTCGCAACTGCCGTTCAATCTGTTATATAACGAATCTCTCATGCTCTAAAATGTTGATGGTAATTTCTTCCATCATTACATTAGTCAACGAAGAACATGTGATGAGAACTGCATCGCCTCTTGTCTATCAGTTGGTGCCAGTCATGTTGTTGCGTCAGGGGGAAAAAATAGATATTACATTTTCCTTCAGTGTGAGAATGATAAGCACGCGAGAGAGAG
The DNA here is from genome assembly GCF_017591435.1 of Portunus trituberculatus. NCBI lineage: Eukaryota > Metazoa > Arthropoda > Malacostraca > Decapoda > Portunidae > Portunus > Portunus trituberculatus. The sequence continues at coordinate 1,523,803 of NC_059294.1, read as the reverse complement.
AGAGAGAGAGAGAGAGAGAGAGAGAGAGAGAGAGAGAGAGAGAGAGAGAGAGAATATCAGGATCTCGAATGTTTTGTGGTCTTTTCTTTATTGATTATGAATTTCGAATAGACGTGACAACAGACAGACCCGAGGCTGGACAGTCATGTAATGGTTGTGATACGGCGCGTACTCTACTCCAGCATTGGTAAAAAGTGTGATTGCCTGTCAAAATAATAATCGCGTCCTTAAACTGTTATGGTCGAATGGAGCTTTTCTGATCAATTTCTGTCGTCAAATATAAATTCAGTGAAACAAATAATCTCGATGTAAAACTAGTGAAGATATTTATGTATAAGAAAATCTATCTATGATTACCTTTCACACCTTGAACACAAAAAGCAACGAAAGGAAGAAAAAATACGTATGAAAAATGCCTTCAAATTGGAGCCAATAGTCAACTCCCGCATGAAAATTGTCTGCCAACCACCTCTCCTTAGATGCTTGAATAATATTTTATTTGCTTAAGTCCACCTACGTCACAGAGTAATGCCAGTCTTTAAAAGGGAGCAAAAAAAGTGAACTCTCACAGCCGGGCGGAGCAGGGCAGCCCAGAGCACACAAGCAAACTTGCACAGCTCTCCACTCCGGCATCTCCACTGCTTTATGAATGTGACAAAAAACACCAAATGATGACTTGCCAATTTTTGCTGATTTACGTTTAATGAGTTCTTGGTACATAAGTAATTTGAGTTTAAATGAGTGGTAACAGGTTAATGGAACACCACTGTCAGGGAAGGTTGCCTTGGGAAATAATTATTAATGAATGCACGAGAAAGTTGGTTAACGAAATGAACGAACCAATTAACGCTCCCATGAAGTATTGAATGAGGCAATCAGTGGACCAATAGAGGAGTGGGCGCGCTATGGAAGGAATCAATGAATGGACCGCGGTGGCACCCTGTGAATAGCTGGAGTGATTTAAGAATTCATAATGGAGGTGTGTGTGTGTGTGTGTGTGTGTGTGTGTGTGTGTGTGTGTGTGTGTATGTGTGGTAAAGATTGCGAGTGGCAGGACGTGTAAGTAAAGTGCAATTAACAGACGCGAGACTGATTGGACAGCGGGGAGACAATGTGGATGACCAGGCAGGAGGTGGATAGATAACAATGATTTTTTTAATAAACACACTTTGACGATGACTGAAGGAACAGGCTTGCTGGTAAAGGCTTTTGTTATGCGGTGACTAATAAAGGCTGGTGATGAGTATGATGATGAGGAAGCATATTTACAGATCCCATTTCTTGTGGAACGCCGAATTTTCATCACATAACTGAACAGAAAAAAAAAAAATCACTGAAAAGAAAACTAAGGTAAAAAATACAGATTATTAAACAAGGAAAGTAAGATTACATCAGTATGTCTCTGTCGTCCTTTCGTTTTATTTTTATTATGTGTTTTTACATTTTGGTTATTTATAGTTGTTTAAGTTGTCTTAGATTTAGAACTTTAATCTTAGTAATGGGATGTTTGTCAACCTATCCGTTTGCCACTAATAGTTGAATGTTTAAAACAGAGGCTTCAGGAAATAATGGACTCTGGGTTTCCAATATTCCATTAAATTATCGAAAAGAGAGAGAGAGAGAGAGAGAGAGAGAGAGAGAGAGAGAGAGAGAGAGAGAGAGAGAGAGAGAATCTACTTAGGAAAAAGAAAAGTAAAAAAATTCATAACTGAAAAAAAAATATATATATAACTTCATGAAAACTCAGCCTCACCGCAAAGCCGCAGAATCAAAACACCACTGGGCGTTCAACACGACATCACGTCATTGGAAAAAAATAATAGTAAATAAGAAAGAAGATTAATATGCTGGAAATGCTTATTATCGAGGAGAAAAACAAAATTCTAACTTCAAGAACACTCAGTCTTAATATAAAGCTGCAACACCACTTGACCTCCAACAAAATGAAGACGGTCAAATAATACTTATCAATACAAAAAAACGAAACCGTACTTCAGTGAACCTTGACCTTACCGCGAAACCGAAACACTACAACATAACACCAAAACTGGGCTTCCATCACAATAGGTTAGAGGAAGTGTCGGGCTTACAGTGGATTATATTTCGCCTCACGTGATATAGATAAGATGATTATGAAGCGTGGAGCGTCCAGGTGGCGGGATGACGACGGCCAATCGCTATGCAGTACAGTGTCTCGGGTCGCCCTAATATGGTACATGGTCCTACACGGGTCGGAGAAACAGGTAATGGCATGCTTTAATTAACCTTTTACGGGTTCGGGCGGGTGATGATGGATGAGGAACAATTAATGCTACGCTCCCTCCATCAATTAGCGGCATTGTATAGGCCCGTCTCCGCCCACGTCGTCGCCTTTCCTCTCCTTCTCCTCTATCTAGTCTTCCGTTACTGGTCCCTCCTCTTACGTCTCCTCATCCTCCGCTACCTTCATCTCTTAATCCTGCTTCTCTTCCTCCTCCTCTTCCAGTTCTCTTCTATCTGATCTTCCGTTACAAGTTTCTCTTTCTTCTGCTCCTCTTTCCCCTCCATCATCATCACTTCTTACTATTACTTGTATTCCTCTTCGACTTTCTTCACATTTTTGCGAGCTTTTTCTTTTTTTATCCTCCTCTTCTTCTTTTATCCTCCTCTTCCTCCTCATGCTGGTCCTCCTCCTCCTGCCTATCCTCCTACTCCTCCTACACCAACATCATCATCTCTTCCTACTCGTCTTTCTTCACCTGTTTTTCCTCCTCTCCGTTCACCTCTTCCTGCTCGCACTCCCTCACCTTCTCCATCCATTAGTCACATGTATGGCGATGGGAACGTTCAATGAATCATTCAGACGATTATGCCACTCACTCAAAAGCTACATAGACAATTTTTCATTTCATCCGGTGGTCACTATTTTGCACTCCACAAAAGAGAGAGAGAGAGAGAGAGAGAGAGAGAGAGAGAGAGAGAGAGAGAGAGAGAGAGAGAGAGAATATTACTATCATATTACTCGTGCCACACGCACCAAAAAACATGTTCTTTCAATCTTTTATAAGTAAATTTGAATGCAAAAAATCACGAAGACGACAACGACGGTGACGAAGAAATATTCGTTTATTATTATAAGGCTCAGTCGTCCTCGTCTTCCTCCTCCTCCTCCTCCTCCTCTCCTCTCTCCTTTCAATTAAAAAGATGCGTTTTCTGCAAAGATTTCAAGAGGAGAGGGGAGGAGAGGAGAAGAGGCAGCGGTTGGTCATATATTGGTGGTAAAATTCGATTAGATTCAGCGTTAACAAATTCAGGCGTGGTGGGATGACGACGCAGACCAAAATATATAGTGTCTTGTGATACTCCATCGACAAATCAGTAAACACGAACACCCAGGAACTATTTGTTATGTCAGTCGCTCTCAGTTACCTTCACAATAATTAAATACATAAATTGAACAGCCGCAGTATTCCAAGTACACAATAGAAGCGCCCTACCTTCTTAATTACCTGGCCACTACCTGACGCTCATCTTAATACCGGGAAGAGAGAGAGAGAGAGAGAGAGAGAGAGAGAGAGAGAGAGAGAGAGAGAGAGAGAGAGAGAGAGCTCATAGTAAAAGTATTAGTAAAAGTATCTAGTTGTAATAGTAGCATAGTGGAATAAGTAGCAGTAGTAATAGCAGTAGTGGCATATTTATGAAAGTTGTAATAGTAGTAGTAGTAGTATTGGTATTGGTAGTGGTAGTGGTAGTAGTTGTTGCTGTTCTTCTTTTGTTTTTTCTTCTTTTCTTCTTCTTCATCATCATCATCATCATCTTCTTCT
>NC_059294.1:1502500-1515000 GCF_017591435.1 Portunus trituberculatus | reverse complement strand
GACTTGTTACTACAAATCCACATTCATGATTTAGGCAGGTTGAAGAGAATGGGTTTGCTCTTCTCTATTCATTTTAAAAAAGGGTTATAATTAATGTTAACCTATCATGTTAAAATGTTAACCTATAGCTATCTATTCTTCGTTTGTCTGTTATCATTTGATATTCATGGCCTGGCTATGCACCACTTTCCTGACCAAGATAGATATATTTTTCGAGATTTTTTTTATTGTTTGAAAAATTTGAAGTTGATGATTGTCTCAATATTTTTTCATCTTCGTATTGAAATACTTTTGCCTGCATGTACAGTACCTTTTCTTAATTTTAGATAGTAATTTTCCTCTGGTAAACTTGAACAGATAGTGATTTTGACATATTTTGATACTAAGTGATAAAAAAAACTAAATTAAACTTGTCGGAAGATAGTTTGAAAATAATGACGCATATAATAGTTTTTGTTTCGATAACTTTATGTATGAAAATAGCATGAGTGTGCAACATAGCATTATGTACTAGCCGACTCGTTTGTTTTGCATATGTATTACTTGGATCTGCATACTGTAAGGGATCGGTTATCATAATGGTATCTGCTGATGGTCATCCGTGTATGGGTCTCAGTCAGCAACACAAGAATTTTCTTACCACTTTCCAAAGGCATCTTTCTTTCCACTATTTGGCCTGGCATCAGTATAAAACCATAAAGTAGCTTACCGTCAATTTTATAGACTCGCTTTAGACTTAAAGAAACATTTCTAACAATATCTATTTATCATACACAGTGGTGCATCTGTTGAACCCAGTGCTGTTTACATCTCGATTAAATTAGGAATTTTTATACCAAGTGAAAAATAAAAGCATCAATCTTTGCTGAAAATTGAAGTGGTATTTACATGAAAAAAAAAAAAAATCTTTTCGGTAATTTCAATGCTTACGTAGAGAGTAATCCTGACGTAGTTTTTTCCCATTGTGCGTGTAAGATAGTGACACGCCACAGAGTTAAATCGATAGATTGGAGAAGCAGGGGAGAACTGGCTGCTGCACCGCAGAGGCAGTGCGAGGATCTAATGTGGTGACGGTAATGGAATGAGGCCCCGACACGCAGCGGTAACGACAGGCCGATGGGAGGGAAGAGTGGTGGTGGTGGTGGTGGTGGTGGTGGTGGTGGTGGTGGTGGTGATGGTGGTGGTGGTGGTGGTGGTGGTGATGGTGGTGGTGGTGATGGTGCAATTGTAGTGGTGGTATGATGGTGGTGGTGTGTTGATGGTAGCGGTGGGTTGGTGACTTGGATTATCCTTTATGTGAGTTCGAGGAGAGAGAGAGAGAGAGAGAGAGAGAGAGAGAGAGAGAGAGAGAGAGAGAGAGAGAGAGAGAGAGAGAGAGAGAGAGAGAGAGAGAGAGATAAAACCTTTCTATTATTAATACAATTATTATGATTATAACAGTATATTAGTGTTAAAAAAAATGTTTTCCAGTCAAGGTGTGCATAATAGCTCCTACAAATATGAGAAGTATAAATAAAATTAAAGTAAAAACTAAAACGTGTGCTATAAAGTGTAGCAGATAAACAAAAATCTCCAATATTGATGTCACTCAATATATATCTGTGCAACACAAGGAATTCAGTATTTTTTTTCTAAATATCTCGTAACTTTGTTTAGGGGAACTTATTCTGTATATAATTTTGAATGCTGTGTTATGTTTAAAGGAATGGACAACACACACTCAGTTGCAGGGTTTTTGATATAAGATGAATTTAATTGGATCACTGGCCCCGTAAAGAAACCGGTAAACAAAGACAACTGCAGTAGTGGATGATTAAAACTGCAGTAAAATTTAAGTTCCGTGTGTCTTACAAAGCAGATGGTCACTTTCTAATTGAGGAAAAAAAACGAAAAAAAAAACGAACGTTGCAATCCTTGTGACACAATCGTTTTAGTCGAGACTGGCGTGCAATATAATAATGATCTTTGAAATTAAAGGTAAATGGTACAATGTAAACTTTCTCTACTATAAGAGTAATTTAAAGCAAGTAACCATTGGAGTAGACTGATGATCTGGAAACTGGTGCCGTGATATATATTGCAGCCTGCTAACATGATGGCTGGAAATGTGTCAGAAATGAAAATAGTATGAACTTTTAGTAACATTTAATACTTTGTAGCAAATATTCCACTGCATAGTCTTACGTTCAAGAAATATTTATTCATGAGAGAATTCCACAGGCGCGCTGTCTCACCTCTCACTTCCTCGTAAGGTGTATGATCAACCTGCATGACGAAATTGCTGGCTGGCCTACCTGTGAATGGTTGAATTTAAAGCTTCCATGGCGCCCACACCAGTGCGGCTCTTGGCACGACCCTGTCTTGTAAGCTAACACAGAGGCAGGCTCGTGCCCTGATCATTTAATGTTATATTGACACCTGGAAGTAAATTAGAACATGGCTGCAGGTGTTAAGTTAATGAGCGTGTGCAGGGCGTGTTAGCGTCCAGGTTGTCGTAAGGAAGTGTATTTATAACACTGTATTGCGTTCCTTATATGCTGAGAGTCACAGATCAGGTATGAAACTCCAATAAGAGTGTGGGAATGCCTCAGTGGCGAGGAAGTTTGCAACAATGAAACAAGACGCACACATACTTTGCTTTACTCTCGAAGCAGCGTGTCTTTCGCAGCGATGTCCATTCTGAATATTCTTAAAATGAAGAATTCGGTATGTAATGAATTGACATCTGAATCTCCCACTTAAAGTATGTGGATATACATATTGACATCTAAATTCACCACCTTAAGATATCCGGACATTGTTCTCTCATTACGAGAATGTAACTCATGTTGCTTCACCTCTCACTAAGAAAGGCATGATGTTTGCTGATGCTTTGTGTCACTCTCCATGACCCTTTGCGTAGCTTATGATTCTTAACCTGTTCCTAATTAGCTGGAAAAGAGGAGAGAAATGGCCCTGTAAGTCACGCAGGGTAGAATGGTGGCCCGGTACATGACCTTAGGAGGTGAAGTGGAACAGCAGTGAAAGGAGTGAGGCTGAGGCTGAGGCAGGGGTGCGGCACGCAGGAGTGATGGCATGGAGGCACCGCCATCCTGTAAGAACTGTTACAAGAAACGCTGTTCTCTCTTGTAATGGAAATACTCCAAATTTCGACATGTAATAAACTTAATTTTCCCTTCCCTTGTGCACTCTTAATAACCGCTGTTTGTTTAGTGAAAATTAAACAGTGAACATTGAAATTGTTATGTTGATAAAGATTAGTTCATGCCTGCTTATGTAATTAATCTTTCAAGTATAGATATGTAATGTAGCACACCTATCATTCCCAGAGTTCAGTTGGACGCACCATCGAGGCTGGTGGTGATTGCCAACACTGGTAATTGGGGCTTCGCAGCGGCCACCACGCAGCGAGAAGGCAAACAATATTAAGGAATGATATATCAGATCACTTCCTAGTAGGGCGTTATAATGAAGGCCTCGAGAACCGGGTAAAACCTGATTACATCCTGAGTCACTGGATAGCAAAACGATTTTTTCTCTTTAATGTCCACACTATTTCTCGCGACTGTTTACTAATACCACCATGATCAGCGTGTGTGGCATGTGTCTGTGAAGCGGGGAGGAGCTGTATCACTTGTGGTTATTCCTTTTTTGTATATCCATTTGCTTGCTGGAATTGCTTGTGCACTGAATTGAATTTATATTCTTTTAGGAATGCACCTTTGATTGTTTAAGCATTTGTAGAAGGAAATTAATCAACAAATATGTAAATACAACTTTACAATGTCATGAAAAGATAGGCATGAAATTAAATCAATTAGACTATAATACCCTTTAAAAACCTTCGATTTTGGTAGAACGCATCCTTGAACACTATGTCGGCGGCCACACGCTACCTTACTTACTGCCTCTTAGCCCACAAGTGCAGGTGCAGGTAGTGCAGCATTTATCCTTTTGTAAATTTTCTTAAATGAGTTTTCTTTCGCATAAGGAAAAGAGTTTCTTCTTCGGTATGCTGCTGCTTTGTGCCTGGAAACTTATTAACATTTTCTAATCTTAAGAAAATTTTGAAAGTTGGCAACTTCAAATCCATATTGGGGAGGAGGAGCAGGAGAGCAAGTTCTGGCTTGGCTCTTACTGGCGTGGTGTCTGCTCGTCGTTAGGTTATTGGCTCTAATACTGTCTGCTGAAAAAAACGTCATTTAACTCTCTTAAATATAACCGAACCTTATATTCACATAGTTTTCCCTAGCGAGAACACAAAGTCTGCAGAACCACCACGTCTGACACACAGCTTCCCACCAGTTGCCTTATCGGTCTTAGACATTCACGACCGCTAGCTTAAATATCACTCTCAGTATTTCACAAAAATCCTTACTTGCACTTATTTATCAAAGGAATCCTTGGTACCTCGTATGTGTTGGCGCTGATGCAGCCGCCACTACTGCGAACAATTTAGTTACCGGCACAACCATCATATTTCCTGACATAAAGTTTTTGCCGATGACTTGGCGACTTTCTCCCTAATTACCGTGACTCGCCGCTCATTACGATGGTTTGATGCCAAGCGTCCGGTAACAGGAAAATGCACCAGCCACACTGTCCTCGCCTCAATCCCGCCGCTCATCTACAGGTACTACCCTCATTATCAGAAGTAATTACAGGTATGGCGTCTCCAAACACGACGTATCGGAAAACTAAGGGTGCAATTTCTTCCTCATTTACGCCTAAATCTTAAACGCTCTCCGTGGGGTTCATCTCGATGTGGTATCTGTTGCAGGGAACGTGTGCGTGTTCTTACGTATCGGGAATCATCAATGTTTTCTCTATATAGAGAATCCTGGGTAGTGTAGAGGAGCAGCTCTGCTTTACAGGTTTATGAGAGGCCCCTGAGAGTCACGACGACGCTTTGATGATGATTTACTGCTTGGCTGGGGCAACGCAGAGTCCAAGGGTCAGCAAGCATCTCGTGGGTTGGTGTGCAGATAACTGTACGAGACAAGCTTAAGAACAGGTAGGAAGTCCAAGCCGCAATGGTAAAAAAAAGACTACACCATAGAATTTGAATAAGTTGTGGTAATGAAAATTATGGGAGCTTAATTTCTATCACAAAGATATAATTGCAATGGTCACACTTCACACGTTTTCTTAGATTTTGTAAAGCCGGGTGATGTAGCACCAACACTCCGCAGCGGAAGGGACGTCGTGCATGGGAGTCGTGTCATGTGTCACAACGACTGGCGGAGTGAAACTGATATTTCTTCCTATTTAAAACGTTTAGACAAGAAATATCCTCGTGAATTTCTCGAATATTTCAAAATTAAGAAATAATACTATAACAGAAAAAAAAAGTGAATTTACGGTCACGATTATATTTTTCATCATACTAATGTAAGACGATATATGGTTAAAATTTTTCCATGTGAGTGAGTGTTTGCTTTTTGTATCCTGAGTGACTCGTGCAGCGCACGTCTCGTAAAGGTCCTTCTTCCCTCGTTCATTGGCTCAGTCTTCCTTTACGCTCGTAAACTGTGCACGGAATGTGGTACTCTTACTTTCATATTGAGCCTTTGCCTTGCATTATTTTTCTGGGTTCATTCTTAGCTTTCATGTGTTTTTTTTTCAAGGTTTTGTAACGTTGATCAACCCTATGAAACATAGACAACAGGTCATCTACCTTCTATTCATCAAATCCAGTGTTTGGGAATCGCAACTAGTACTTTATTTTTTGACAGCATAATGATTCCTCGCCCCGGAAACAACCAACACTGCACGGAGAGTGAGATCCTCTGTGGCAGGAGTGAGGTTTCACGATTGTAGTACTATTTGACTAATACTATTACAGTGATTCGCTTTTTTTTTTTTTTTAGGTTATAATTGTAAAAGTAATTATTTCCTGTTTACTTTCGTTAATTCATTCGCCATACATTTTACCAAAACAACTTATACATTTAGGTTTCGTTATATCAGTGTGCTAAACTTTTTGCCATTCGTACATCAGTAACTAGAGACAGGATGTTATATCATCACTGGTAAAAATTTACTTTAGGCCGTAGTCTCTCAGAATGAGGAGGGAATGAATTGGACGAAGAAATACAGGCTGGTACTCCGAAACCTGACAGGCAATGTGGCTGCAAATGCTTGGACATGACTGGGGAGCAGGAACTCTTGCCGATACAAGATGCAGGACATCCCATCATGCACTCGCTGAATGGTGAACACTGCGGCCAGGCGAACAATGAAGTTCCTGGAGCACTGATATAATGCTTGCCTTGAATACATTAAATGCATCCAATGCGAATATATGATGTTAATTATACTAAAATTAAAAAGAGGTGATATTCCTGCCTCGACAGCCTTGAGTATGCCTGTACGCACCTCGGTGACTCACTAACCATTAAGTATTCCACGCACTAGCCAGGGACACCTCTGACTGTCTTGTCTTTCTACCTGCTGCCTGTCTACTTCCCTGCCAGCCTGCCTGCTTGCCTGTCTGCTTACCTGTTTGCCTGCCTTCCTGTCTGTCTTTCCATCTATATCTGTCATCTGACTGTCTATTTATCTTTCAATCTAAATATATTTTTATCTATTTTACCTCTCTCTCTCTCTCTCTCTCTCTCTCTCTCTCTCTCTCTCTCTCTCTCTCTCTCTCTCTCTCTCTCTCTCTCTCTCTCTCTCTCTCTCTCTCTCTCTCTCTCTCTCTCTCTCTCTCTCTCTCTCTCTCTCTCTCTCTCATACACTTCAAACAAAAAGTTTACACAATAATAACTAAAAAATTGCTAATAAGTTCCTTAGCAAACGACTCATGCAGAACAATACATAGACGACAACTCAAAAGAAAAAATAAGAAGAAAGGGAAGTATATTTATTACACACTCTAGTAACTCAGATGTACGAGTGTGTGCACCCAGAAGAACAAACATAACTAAAATGGATGCACGTTTCTTGCACGCCGCCATTAAGGACTCCAATTGCCTGTGTGTGTGTGTGTGTGTGTGTGTGTGTGTGTGTGTGTGTGTGTGTGTGTGTGTGTGTGTGTGTGTGTGTGTGTGTGTGTGTGTGTGTGTGTGTGTGTGTGTGTTTGCGCGCGCTCCCCAATTTTCTCTTTTTTACGTCTGTCACTTTCTGTCCATATCTGTCTGTCTCTCTGTCTCTCTTTCTCTCTTTCTCTCTCTCTCTCTCTCTCTCTCTCTCTCTCTCTCTCTCTCTCTCTCTCTCTCTCTCTCTCTCTCTCTCTCTCTCTCTTGACGTATGACCAGAATGTAATAACACCTTGCGTGCCTGTGTACCTTAACGAGTCAGACGATTAAAAAGAGTACCAAGGATAACACAAAGAACATAAAAGGAGCAACAATCAACCTAGCAAAAACACAAAACTGCAGCAGATTTGTAATAGTGAGGGACGAGTACTGAGGATACGTGTCTCTACTCAGTACACCATCTTTGCTATTGTGCATGTAGTATATTCACTGAGCAACCTTGTGGAGTATACTGAAAATAGCGTTCTTTAATTCAGTTCTTGCCATCCTCTGTTACATATCCAGCCTTTGTCGACTCTGGTTAAGAAATGTGGTATCTAAGTGTTTAGGATCTGCGCTACCTGCACTCTGGTCGCCTAAATACAAAGCAACACAGCACGGATCATCGCCACGCCCTAAGGCTAGCGTGTGGATGGTTATTAATGCACAGATAAGATGCCGTGGTAGGGTTATCTGGTAATCAGGATATCACGGTGCCAATTTGTAGCATTTGAGCCGCCGCCTTCTTACTGATTACTATATGCACTGGCCTACTTTCCTATATATGTGTGTGTTCAGAGAGAAGAAGAATGTGGGAGGCTTAGTGAAATCATAGAGGAGGAGGATTATTACAGTGTGTGTGTGTGTGTTCGTGCGTAGCCATGAATCCCGTGGGCACTAATTAGTCTCCAAGAGGCAGCCAGCACTCATAAACATAAAACCACTCTGTTCTTGCAACGAGGGACAGTGGAGGGCACACATCTGGGTCAGCGGAGTCCCCAGTCACTTTGTACCTTTCGTACCGGTGTGCTCGCATAATCCCAATCGGACCGTGTACAAAAAAGGAACAATAAAATAAAATAAACCAAGGAACAAGCTTACCTCCCTCTCAGATCCCTCACGACACAGACCTTCGTGGTGGAGGCGGATGAGGTGGAGGGGGAAGTCAAGGGGGGAGACCAACAATGTGCAATATAAGAGAGTGGGGAGGAGTGGGTGGCGGCGATGGTATCACTGGCTCGGGGGAGATAGCAGTGGTGATATGCTGCAGCCGCCGGGTACCTTTTTTTTTCTTCTTTAATTCTCGTGATGGGCGCTGGCGATGAGCATTCAGAATACTCCCTCAATGACTCGTTCGTCCCGCTCCGCTCCTTCCTCTCCTCTAACTCTCCTTGGGTATTTTCTCTCTCTCTCTCTCTCTCTCTCTCTCTCTCTCTCTCTCTCTCTCTCTCTCTCTCTCTCTCTCTCGTGACATCCACTATCTTCCTTACCAGCACCAGCATTTCTTCTCCCGTGTATCAAGAGGCAACTAGCTTGGTCTTTCACGTTCCCCAGCCTCCACGACCAGCAGCTATTGACACTCCCTCCTCTCGTCACCTTCCCTCACGCACGCCTGGCCGCCTCTCTCCAGTGAATTGCTGAATGAGTGACGTACCTAGTGGACGTCAACCAAAGTCTTCCTGAGATAGTGTCATGTCAGGTATAGGATCCACTTCTTCAAGATCTCCCCGCCGATAACCTTCTCATCTTCATAATGACTATGATTCGCCTGGGACAATACATTATTTTCAACCCTGTTTTTTTTTTCCAACCCCCTCCCCTCCCAAGAGAAAGTTCAAAATTCCGATATACCACGTTGTTACTTTATAGACTTTAAAAGTATATACTTTTCTTCACTTAGGCAGGTGGGAGGAAAAAAAATAAGTGTTTGCGGTAATCTTATACAGCGTGTACGTTTTGGCGGCGGCGAATGAGGAGGGATAGCAGGAGGAGGAGGAGGAGTATGGAGGGATGCGTGGAGGCGACTCAGTGTATTGGCTGAGGTGGAGGGAATAGGGGATGGATGTTGTGTGGGGGGAAGGATCGTGTGGATGCAGCGGACCGTATCATGACTGCATTGTAACAGGGACTGCATACCGCTGTAAACACGTCCTGCAGCCACGCATTTCTCCCCCGCGAGTCGAGGCTCCGTTTGAGGACTCGGAATTAGTGGCTGCATGTGAGGGCGAGGGAACACGAAGGGCGGCGAGGCCAAAGGGGATAACGAAGGGTATACATGGATGGGAAAGAAGCGGAGGGGATAAAATAAAAAAATGAATGGAGGGGAAAGGATGCAAAGGGATAAGATAAAAATACATCAATGAGAAAGAAAGAAAAAGGAGGAAAACGCTCAGTGAATGGAAGGGAGGGAAGGAAAGGGATAACATGAAGAAATTGATTTAAAGGGATATGATGTAAAAAAAAAAGATGACTAAGCAGGAGTTGATTGTTGAAGGACTGTTCTCGTACATTACGGAAAATATTGTGATTCTTGATAATCTCGTTCAGGTATCCTTTGCTATAAGTTGCTATTTTTAGTTAATCTGTATGTCGTTCAGCATCCCTAAAAAAATGTCTGGAACACAATATTTTCAAATCCTTTATTTACAACTTTCTCGTACCAAGAAAATGTTTAGCAATTTTACTATCACCAATTTATTTAGGTTGCATTCTGTCCATTCAGCAGCTGTATACTCTGTGGGAAAAGAGAGACATTTTTTGGTGCTTAGAATGAAGCTTAGAACATAACAAAGTTTTCCAATTCTGTATTTATAAATTTTTATATCAAGTAAAAAAAGAAATACATATACATATTGGTTTTGCTCTCGCTTTTTTTTCTTTTTAACATTCAGTAGAAAAGTTACGTGTTTGACAAAAGGAAAAAGAAAAGTATTTTAGCCGCGCCAGGTAGGAATAAATGCAGGTCACGTGCCACAAATTCAGACGTGACGGCTTCCTCGCTCTGCCACCTCACTTTGTCTTAGTATTTTACTTGTGCTCTCCGATTCCTAACTTATAGCCACTCTAGTTTGGTGTACTTGTTTAGCAGCTGCCGGCTCCCCGGTGTGGCTTCTGAGACATATGTTAAGCATTATAGCTTCATCCTGATTCTTTCTTACTTTGTTTACCTGCCCCTCAATAGTCATCCTCTCTCTTCTCAATCGACACGGCGTCTATCTCTGTCTGACTTTTTCTTTTTATCCAGAAGGCCTGCCTGTTTCTGCCAGTCTGTGTATGCATTACTGTTCCATCTTAAAGCAGAGCCAACATCTCCTTCTCAGAACTCATATGTCTTTGACATTCTTATCTACTTCGTTCAGTTTTTTGACTTTCTGTCTCGTCTGTATCATCATCTTGTCCTTTGGTAGAGCTTCAGGGACACGCAGAGGAAAGAGGTGTACCTGACAGTGGTAGGAAACTGACACTTTAGAGACTCACTTATCATTGCCAGTGGGTCCTGCACACACACACACACACACACACACACACACACACACACACACACACACACACACACACACACACACACACACACACACACACACACACACACACACACACACACACACACACACACACACACACACACACACACCTGGTGACGCATCTTGCTGGAATAGGCAATGTTCTCTCACCCGTGAGCGCCAAGCCATCAGTATCTTCTTTATCTTAACAAGCGGCAGGAAGGAATAAATTACTCCTGGGAATATAATTTTTCTTCCTCAGGTGTATCAAGTGACTGTGGCACGGAGGTCCTCAGTCTAGGTGATGGTGCGGCGATGTGGTTAAGATGTGATTGTGATAAGATCCCGGGTGTAGCTTTCGGGATGGTCAGGTGTGTTGTGGGATGAGGAGAAGACCCTGGGAGTTAAGGGTGGGGGTGAGCAAGCGAGAGGTGACGGAGAGGTGGAGGGGGAAAGATGTGGAGATGAGGTGAGGTGGTTAGCTTAGATTATGTAGTGAGTGGAGTGAGTGAGAGATGGAAGGAGAGTGGTACTGGAATGGAAGAAGCTGATAAGTGAAGAGGGAGATGAGAGGTGTTTGGATGAGATAGATATATATATATATATATATATATATATATATATATATATATATATATATATATATATATATATATATATATAGAGAGAGAGAGAGAGAGAGAGAGAGAGAGAGAGAGAGAGAGAGAGAGAGAGAGAGAGAGAGAGAGAGAGTGTCTTGTGTTGACGTGAATGGGGCAAACAGGAGGGGAGAGGAGATAATGAGAGATGAACATGAGAAGACAAGAATACCAAGCGAGGGAGTGAACATTGCTGAGAAAATAACTTGAAATTTTTGGAGAGTTGCACAAAATGAGCTCGTACATGAAGATAATTATTAATATTATGATTTTTCCCGTTTTCTTATGACAGAACTTGTATTCCTTTTAGTTTTCATCGGTGAAATGAAGAAGTTTGATATTATTTTTTAGTTAATGTTGATTTTTTTTTTTAGGTTAACGGGTTATGTCCAAGTTTTCTAGTACAAGAGACAGGTGCATTTATAGTTTTCACAGGTGAGTCCACATGCCTTCATCTCCTTATCGCATAATTCCAACTTTTTCTCAGGTCAACCAGTCAATTGAAAGCCCATATTCGGATTGGATGAAGCAGCTCCACGTAATTCTCGAGTGAGTAACTTGATACAATTTTTCTGAGCTAATTAATTGGTTGACTTTTTATTCGGGTGGCTTTTATTCGTCGCTTTATTATATGAACGAGTCGAAATCATTCTTGATCTGGCGAGCCATTATGTCTTTGGCCTAACAAGACAGTTGTACAAGTAAGCTGGAAGGTACCACACCTATTCCAGGGCCAAAACAGTGGTAACCTCATGCCACCCCAGCACATGCAGGTGGCTTCAGTAAGGCCTCCCTTGTAAACCTGCTCTCTAGTACTTGCCTTCACGCCGGCCCATCGTGTTCTCGGGTACAAATGAGGCACTAATGACCGGGCTGTCCTCGTCACGCGGCGCCTGTCACCGTAAACACTTTTCTCTTATTAAAGGCTTGATTCACCCATGGTTTTCATTTTTGTCGCCGAAAGGTCTTCCCTGAATAGAATTAAAACGTGTGTGTATGTGTGTGTGTGTGTGTGTGTGTGTGTGTGTGTGTGTGTGTGTGTGTGTGTGTGTGTGTGTGTGTGTTTTATGTAGGTAAAGGAAATTACTGGAGGTGCCGCGCTTGTCACAATGTTGGGTTCTTTGATTTTAGCCTCCCAGAAAGCCTGTTTTGGCATTATTATTATTCTCTATCACTCACTCATTGATGTTTTCTCCAGTCACAAATTTGCCGAAGTGTGACAAAGACGAGCGACTGACGAAATGAAAAAGAGAGAGAGAAAAAAAAAAAGATGAATTTTTGCTTTCCTGTGGGTAGATAATTAATACGGATTAGGAAAATGAACTTACACACCTGTCATT